>NW_009627425.1:267486-313279 GCF_000690535.1 Cariama cristata | reverse complement strand
CAAAACAGGAGAGACCTTGTTTATACCCCCTCCTTATCACAGCTTTCTAGCCAGCCCATTAAATCACTTTGTACCCACTCCTGTGTCACACCCCCATGTAGATGTATGTGTACGTGACTTTACCGGGTAAGAGAGTTGTATGTGGAAAGGCAGCACCAGGTCAATAATGTACCAGATTCTTAGTGCTGTGATTTCAGTTTGAATGTTTTTGGGTCCTTTGCTGAAATATGAGTAATTTTAAAACCACTAAGCTAGGAACTGTGGGGTTTTTATTGGTTTGGCTGTTTGGTTTTGTGCATCTTTAAGGCATTTAGACATGAAGTGTGATGACAACCACTGCAGTATTATTAACATTTTAAGTGTTTGAACACTGAAAGTGACTGTGTAATGGTAGTACGTCTATATATGTGTGTGCATGCGTGTATTGTTGATAACTTTGAAATTGGTTTAGAGCTCTCCCAAGTTTATTCAAACCTATCTTCTTTTTAAGGTCCCAGTGAGATTTCTAAGTAATCGAGTTTGAAGACTTGCAGTGCAGTCATGTAAATAAAACTTGTGAACAGCGGAGTCTGACAAAGCAATCTTGAGAACTATTCATCTACTTAATGGGCATAGGAAAATTTCTTCCAGAAATCACCCGATAGCTGTACATGTAAGAAAAAGAGAATAAAAAATTATATTCTCAGCTTGGTTTTTTTTTTCAGTGCTCCGAATTTTGGGATAGCCATACATGTTCTTTCCTGAAGCAAGACAGTCATCATTTCTGCAGAAAATGCCTGCCCTGGCAAATTTTAATCCCAAGCTGGTGCATATTTCTTTTAGCCCTGGCTTGAAAATATTGAAGCATAATTTTGGGGAAGCTGTATTCTTCTCCCTGCTCATATAAGATTTGATTTTGCCACTCTAAAATTACTCAGAAGTTTCAGGCCAACAAGTGAACGTTCCAGAACTTATAAGGTTGTGGCAACAGGGATTGGTCATAAACTCTTTTCCAAACATAACTACTAGGTTAACTGTTGACCGGACATTACCCAGAGAATATATTTTATTGACTGTGAATTCATTAATAGTTAACTGGTGTGCAGACATTGAAACAATGCGCTGATTCTTCGTATTGAATCCTATCTGAGACAAATACAATAAGATGCCATGGTCTGTCGCTTTCTCAGCCCAACATTTCTGAGTGTTGATGTCAGGGAAAAGTCTTACTCAGTTAACAGCATTCCTAGAGCACTCTGTGGGACTGAAGGAGCTATAGAAAACTCGGAGGCTTCATTGAGATACAAAAGCTGAACCTGCAAAACAGCACAAGAGAAAAAAAAAAAAAAAAAGGAACGAGATGATGGAGCTCCAGAGTTAAAAAATGTCAGCGGGATTCCCAAGTCAGTAATATGCACCTTTAGGAAAGACTTAGGCAGACAAAGGATCAAACCTGCCCACTGTGCTCTAGCATGACGCAAGGGTTTCCTTCTATGACATGTTACCTCTGCCAGAAAGGTTCCTTGGATGCCTTTTAAATGGTTACCTGTTTATATGACTAATTTTTACTCCTGAAACCTGGAGCTTTTCATTTCTCAGTTTTCTTCCCCAGAAGTGTGGAGAGTCATTTGTAAACTTTATTGCCTTGCAAGGCAGAGAGAGCATGAATTCATGTGTCTGCAGAGATTTGAAAATGCTGAGTGCTGGATGTGACTGCTACTCATAAAGGAGTTTGGTTTCTGAATGCTGATGTACCCAGAAACACATGAAAAAGTGTTTATGTTTTAGAGCCCTATTGAACACCAGGAGAACAAACACTCTATATCTGTTGAAGGCCAGGTTCATTGCCATAAGATTAAGTAGAAAGGAAAAACACATGGCAGACATCCAGGAAACACAGCTATTGGAAGGTAAACAGGCATAATCAACCAGGGACTCCAAAAAGTTGCCCTACCAGCAAAATAAAAGATATAAGCTCCTCTGAAGGCCCTGTTTCCTAGAAGTATGCATCTAAATAGAAAACAAATGGAAATATTTAGGGCTAAGGAATAGTTTTAAGGCCATGGATGAAGCCAAAAAATATGGCCAGCCCTGGCTGAGGTTTGAGAGTGGTGGTACACTGAGCATGGTGCTTTTGAAAGACCAGAGAGTGCATTTCTGCTCGTGCCAACCCCGAAGGAGAGAGACACTGATTCTCCCTGTCCTTTTCTGCAAGAAGCAATTGGTTTTTTTCTGGCAGGATGCATACAATAGTGAGGACAGTAGGACTTTTCCACCCCTGCTTCTGAGATTGTCTTTGTTGGCTTTGCTGTGTTCCTGTGCCAATCATACCCCACTGGCCAGACTACCTGGGCAGAGATGGTATCTGTGCGTTTTTGATAGATTTTGCCCTAGGGTTCATCAAATTGCTTTATTCATGCATGCACCTGTTAGCACCCCCAGTGACTACAACTGAAAATATTTGACTTCATTTTCTTGCACAGTGTATACTTATCTCCTACCCATTTTGAGCCTGCCATCTGCAGACAGCAAGGAAGTATTTCCAATTTATGGACTTCTATTGTTTTACCTCCTCAGTCATGGCCAGCAAATTGCACTTAATCATGCATACTTTTTCGGTAGCCTTGAAAATGAAACAGGAGTATGAAAGTCAATGAGAAACCACTTTTTGCATACAAAAATGTAAACCTTTGTTTTAACGTAGTTGCTCTTTCTATAAAAGATCAAGTACGACTTTTTTCATGAGCAGCCTTCCTTAACAGTATAAGACAACACACACAAAAAAAACCTCTGGTGATTTTAAAAGTACGACTCTATACTGTAGACAAAAGAGGTCTTTGCCTAGAGCCACTCTGAAAAAAATGCCCAAGGACTTGCATTGCCATCTTTCACTGAAGCGTAAAAACCAGTAGGCGTTATTAAACTTCTCTTATGATGACCCTTAAAACTATAAGCTGAAGAAAAAAAAAAAGAAAAAAAAAAGTGGGCTGGTAGTGAGGAGCAAACTTTTTCCTCATGTCTTTCTTTGGCTTAGAGGGGAAAACACAAAAGAAGAGTTTGGCCCATTGAATCAATCATACAAGTAAGGTGGCTTGATGTCACAAATCACAAAGTTTAGGAAAACCAAAGAACCCAATTGCTAGTGGGTTGCATGTGATCTCATGCCCATTTTGCAGCTGTGTGTGCTGGATATCTGTTGACGGCAAGGAGCTGGCTCTTGATTTACAAGCATGTTGGCAGAGAGCTGACTTGCTATGTGGACAGAGAACTTCAGTTTCACTATACACATTTAATAACCATGGTACACCTCAGCAACAGTTTTAAGGACAAAATACTACAAGGTTTTGTGCAGTGTCTGCTCTGATCATTCATCTGTCCCCTCTTCACTGCCAGTCTCTCAAATTTGCACTAACAAATGAAGGAAAGATTTGTCAAGAATCTGCAGCTGTATCAAGCTGCTTTACTCTTCCAAACAAGTCTGTCTCTGGATAATTTGTGGAGCAGTTAGACTCTCATTCCTCTTTAATCTTTCCTCTTCTTTGGAACAGGTGGTAGGCAGACTGATCTGATGTGTCGGTAGACCTTCTTCAGCATATTGGTGTGGCTGTGTTGAACTGAGGTACTGTGGTCTAATTCTGTGAATGTTCACATGCTGTGAGACTAGCTGTTGGGTTGGGCACAATGCAGTATTGTAGACGTAATTATAAAAAAATCGTACCTCATGTTGGATGCATTATTGAAAATAACCTGTATCAATCACACCATGTATTTGACCTGCAATTAATAAAAAGATATATTCATTAAGCCACTGCACTTTTCTGATTTTCTGGCTATGAGAGAAAAACAAGGTCTCTTTGTTTTATCTACAGTTGTTCTAAAGTCATTGCTATGGTATCCATAGCCCGGTGTAAGACTTTGGATTGTAAGAAACTATGTCTGCTACATCTTTGACTTTAAATATCGGATGCTTTGGGCTGTTTGAAAGTGTTTGGTTCATTTTTAGTACTCTACTTTGATATTTTGTGGCCAGATTGAGACCTATGTGTAAGACAGATGATGTTTTACTACACAAAAGAGTGTGACTGCATTCTATTTGTAGTCTATGTATAAAGGCCAATCAATGTGACTAACATACTGGAAGCTGTTTGTGGGGCTCAAGGTTTTTACACATCTAGTTCTGGAAATCAGACTGGTGGCATAGACCTGGGAACAGCTGCAGCTCTAGGCCGCATCCTTCTGCCTACCTAGCTCAAGATCAGTAGTCTGTTTTTTTTTGCCATGGACTCTGCCGAAGCATCCTTTTGGAGCTGACACATCCTGATGCTGAAAAACCTCCCCAGGGAAGTTTCAGCAGGGAGGAAATGGGAGAATATAACATCTCATAAACTCCCTATGACTCCAGGACAAGGCCCAGAGGCTATCATTACTGAGATGCATACTGCTAGCATCATTTCCAAAAGAAGGTCGCAATTTATTGTGTGTTGGGAGTTTCTAGGGTCAGCTCCATCCTGCTATGTGGTATAACAATGCGTCAGTTGCACAACAGAAGTAACCTCACAGTATTCATATGTCACTTCAACAAGAAAGCAGAAAAAAATACTCTTGTAGTTACAGGGTGGTTTGGTTTTTCTGACATTTAGTTCTTACATGACAGGCATCAGTGTTTTAATGGGAGAGATTTTTGGACTGAAAATGAAATAATTAATAGAAACCAATTATAAGTCTCTGTTTCCCATCCTTGACAAACTTTCCTGTTTCTTTCTTTTTTTGCTTTCATTGTCATGTCAATCAGAGCTGATTATAAGGGACGGGCCTCATATAAGACAGCATTAGATAGGTGGGCTCTGGACTACTGAGCTTCAGTTCTGTTCTGGAGATCACAGACCTCAGTTTCACTGTTTTTGCCCTTCTCCTAACACAGTGAAAACACTGAAGTGAAAGCCTAGAAGTAGATTTTTTAGCCTTGAGTCTAAGTTCATGGATTCTGAGATGGAAGAAAAAGCTCTTATTTCACAATCAAAGACCAATCATGAAGCAGTTTATATTCTGGTGGAAAACCAAATGGCCAAATATGGCTATTTTCACATATAGAAAAAGTGACTCTCTTGCATCGCAAATACCCAATATGTCATAGTGACCGACCTCTGAAGATAGGGCAGATATGTGTCCCCTCACCGTCTGATACAGAGCAAGACCATCCATCAGAGAAACAGGCAACTCTGACAGGTGGATGCCATCCTGTTACAGAGATCTTGAAAGCAGATGGCAAGATACAGGCAATATCAGAAGCAACAGAACAGGCAATGCTCCTGGCAGAGGCAAAGAGACAGAGGCAGGAAGCAAGGAAGGAGACAAGGGACAAGGAGGAGAAGGACGAGAGGTACTGTCTTTCAGGCTGAGTGGCAAACAGGCTGTCACAGGATGAGACTTTCGGAAGAATCCTGGAGGGATTTTTACAATGCTGCAGGGACTGCTTTGTTACCAGACATGGAAACCTCTTTCTGGCTCAAGGATGATGCATCTTTGAGGGAAAACGGGTTTAAGATCTTGACTGTGGAGCCAATATAAATGTTGGAATGGTCACATTGGCTGCAACCATAACGTCATCCATGCCATTTGAGTTGGTCGCAGGCTCACAGGCTGTCATATGTAAATACTTTATGATAACTACTCAATGTGGGGTAGGGAATTTTGGGAAACAAGAAATAGTGCCACAAAATCACAGTCCATAGTCGCTAGCCACCAACTCGTACCAGGTGGTTAGCATAGAAATATCTCTGACTGCACAGGAACAATCAGCAGACATTCATGTGTACTCCTACAATTCAGTATAGCATAACCAGTGGCGAAGCAGATGTTTATAGGGCTTGGTAAGTATTTGGCTGGATTTGTAGACAGCTATCTAAGGTATACCAAGATAGATCAAATGGATCATTTTCTGAAAATATATGTCTCTCTGTTGCTGAAGAAGTAACGTTGATTACCCCGTTAAATTATTAGACGATCATATTTAGGCAAACATAAACCCATAGTGACATCTTCCCCTATGTCCCACTAAATTTTTAGTTCCAGATATACTTGGCAGCTTTATGTAAAATGAAATGAAAAAATCCATCAAATTAACAGGTGCCATGGAGCAACCTAGTGATTTACCTTCTGGGTAAATTGAAACCACAGCTGGGGGAGGCAGGATGCTAGAAGGGAGTGGTGGAACTGATCATGCAAAATCAAGTCAGAACCTAAATTTTGTCCTTTACTCAGGCCTTTCTCACATGGAGCAGGGGATACCTGAGCAGCCGTTGTCCTCTGTGCTTCACAGGAACTGCCACTAGAAATTCCTTAGGTCTCTGAGGAATACAGTTTCGGGTCTTGTGAATCATAAGGTCACTGCAATAGGACAATCAAAGCAGGCATTTCCAAATCCTCCTGATCTCAAGGAGTGAACCTAATAAAACACTTGTTTAAATAACAGAGAACAGAAACTGAATAGTCATGAACAAATAAGTTACCCATCACTTCCTGCTGTCATCTGAGATCTGTCAACCTCAAGAGGTTCAGAAGTTCATTCATAATCTGCAGGAGAGCTGAAGTGTGGGCCCAGATGCATGGGATGGTGCACCAGCTCTGAGCCCTTTCTCTGCATCCTTGACCAGCGAGGCTCCATATGCAGACAAAGGTCTCTAAGGAGTGGCAAGGCAAGGAGGTGGCTCAGGTTAGTAAGCATGCCCCACTGAACAACATACCTTGGCATGGATCTGCAAGCTCTTGCTCTTGGTTGCCTGTGGGGCTTCTCTGATGAGGCAGGCAAGGGGTGTGCTGGGTGTGAGAGGGAAGGCATTGTGCCTGCAGCAACTCATTCAAGCCACATTTTGTCCAGAAGTGACACTATGGCCCATGTTCTTCCAAACAATTGCAACAGGAAAGCCCTGCCCATCATCTCTTACTCTATTTCCTCTTCCTTCCCTCTCCCCGGACTGGGCACCACTACCCCAGAGCAGTGGGGACATGCTGGTGAGGATATCCTGTTGGGAGAGTCCATGTTACGCCCTGCTGAAGTCACAGGGAGACCTCAGTCACTCTACAAACCTTTTGCACCATTGCTGGAGCCCCTGAAGGTCAGGTACGGTCAGAGCACAGATGGGATTCCTATCCCATTCCTGTTCAAACACCTAACAGATGACTTTGTTAGTTTTCAGTGTCAGTCCTTTGGCTACTCCCTCCTTGTGTGTGCATATGTATGTGTATGTGTATGTGTATGTGTAGGGAGGGAGGGAGTCATAATGGTGTTTTTTGGAACTACTCAGCTTCTTGCCTTGTTTTTTTCACTTTTCGTAGCATTATTACTCCATTAATATTCCTGAAAGCCAAGCCTTACTCCAGTGGGTTCTCATGATTAAAGACTACATGCTGCTGAGGAGATGACAGTCCTCATATGTGCCAATGAGTCAGTGAATTCCTTTGTGAAGCCTAAATCCATCCAGATGTTGACCTCAGCTCTGATGCTATGTTCTTTCGCTATTTTCCTCTTGTATTGCTGGGTCTACTTAAGATGGGTATGACGTGACCATCGATGAGGAAAGACAGGCTCTCTAAGAGGGCAAAATGCTTTGCTTCTTTCTACAATAGGATTGTGAAGCTCTTTCCACTGCTGTAATTCTTGGCCATTGCTTTACAAATGCATGTATTACAAATATTATTGCTCATTTGGTACTATCTGCATTGCACAGGCATAAATGTCTAAAGGCAATCTAAGTATGAGACAATCACTTTGTATGGGTCTAATTTGGATTTTCAGGCTTTTTCTACAGAGCCAAAGAGCTACATGGGACTCTACCGGTAGGCCAGAGAGAATAGAAGAGCAAGGACCTATCTGAGTGTGGCTGCTAGAAATGTCTAAACTGATTATTTTCATTAAATACAAAGGGCGGGAATAGTATTCTGCCTAGCTAGATTCCCCCAGCAATTTTACTGTTTCTTTACTTTTCTTTGTGATCTATTTCTTAGAAACTGGACTCTGAATTACACTTTTTAGCAGTTGCTGGGCTAGATCTTTCCTTGCTGTGAATCAGGGCAGCTCCATCATCTTCCACTGCAAGCTGCATTGCAGCAGGCTGGGAAGTGTACTGCTCCTGAAGGACATGCGTGACAGAGGACCAGAGGTGGGCATACAACCCTGCCTGCTGCGCAGTTCTTAGTGAGGCTCCAACAGAGGAAACAAGGGCAGTGCCAAGTGAATCATATTCTAGGCTCTTCCTTTGCCTTCCCCACTCCTCCGTGGGACACAAGCCACTTTTTCATGATGTAGCACACCTGGCTATTTTTCCAGGACTTCACTTTAACCAGATTTCTGGAATCTGAGCTTTGGAAACATTTACTCTGCCAAGTTCCCCTCCCAGATCTGGGACATTTTGTGAAGTGGTCCTTTGCTTTCCTATTGCGAGATTCAGCCTGGGGATGCAGAGATTATAAATGGGGATTCCCTCCTCTTAGCCTGTCCAGCTATGTCCGGCGAAATGAAGTAACTCTCTCAGGAAGCTCCTCTCAAGCTGTCATAACATACCCACACCACGCTGACCTGCCACAGTTGTTTCCTGCTAAGGTATAACTGGTTGGCTGATGAGAGGGCTTTAGCAATGGGAGCAGAGTGAGCAGAGCAGTGCCGTGCTACACCTTTGGCAATATTTAGTCTGGATCCCCATATTCCTTTGGTATTGGGATTTGCCTGTTGCTAATTAGACACTTATTTACAAATGCTTAACACCTGGTTACCCATGCACATGTGAAGCCTAGGCCTCCTGCTCTGCCCTCTAGGCTCCTCACCCCTTTTCCAGGTCCAAACGGCTTTCACTCTCTTCTCCAAACCTTTGCACTTCTGTGCTTGCACCAGGCATTGCCTCCCTGAGCTTCAACAACAGAGGCAGAACCTGTTCTGCGCATGCAACTTTATGGTCTTGGAGGTAACTTTGGCCCCTTCCTCAAATTGTCCCAAGTACTGTCCTTTAAACAGAGGAATGGTAGGAGAAGTGCCAAGGGCTGGGACAGATGGAGAGACAGTGGCAAGTCTGAGCGAGATGCAAAACCAGGATTCAAGTCTCTAAAGTCTCTGTGCTGAGCCCCTTCCACCAGGTTCTACTGAATACATCAGGAGGCAGCTGCCAATAGGCTGGAGTACCAGTGACTTGAAATCTATGATACAGTTAACACAAACTGGCACCTCTCTGTTTAGTTTCCTCTATAAAACTCTATTTCTACGCTTCTCTCCCTCTCTCTCTCCCGCCTTTTTTTTTTTTTGGTTTCATGATCTCTGCCAAAAATATATTGATTTACTCGTAACAAATCATGCCAGGATCATAACAGCTATATGTAAATTTATGGTCTAATTTTCAAAGAGAGTCATTTCCTGCTATTTTGCCTGCCTCCTGAGTCAGAACAGTAGATTTCTACACACTGCCAGACATGGTCAATTCTTATGTAGAGATGAAGCCATTCCAAACCAGAGCCAGTATGGCTTTCAAAGGCCAAATCTTTCAGTTCTTACTCAGGATTTTAACTATAATGATCCAGACGTGTTTTCTCATGGCCTGTACATTATAGCTCTCATGATGTTCTTGATTGTGTTTCAGAGATGCTGAAAGAGTGGTGGAGGCTACTTTGCAGTGCTTTTCAGAGGTGTTGTTGGGATGAACTTGAATTATTTGTTTATGAGATTGGTTTATACTGAGCTGCTCCAGAGTTGGTAACAATTTTCATTATGTGCTGGCTTGCAAAGAGGATCTGCTCTTTCATGGCAGAAAACAGCACAGGTATGAAAGGAACTCCAAATACTTAAAAAGGCAGCACACAAATAGACTTTGTCCCTCCTCCTCAATGTCGCACCTTGACAGCACTGGTTTGAGAATCAGGAGCTTCTATGCATTAATCCAGCCCCATCTGACTTAGCGACTCATGGATGCAAGGCAGGAGGAAGGGCTTTTTCTTCCAGCCAACTCTCTGGCTGTTTATTTTCAGTCTCTGAGGACCATATCACATCTGGAGCTTGCCCAGTCCTTATTTTTGGTTTTGGATTGACAGTGCATGAGTATAGGGAGGGTTATTTTGCCATCCCAAATTTCCAGTAGTAGACTGTAGCATTCAAAATGAAAATAAACAAGCAAACAAAATTGTTATCCTTCCTGCAAAAGTGTACAAGAAAAAAAAGACATAAAAACTTTCAGAATTAGTATAGAAAAAATTCCACAGGAACAGGCAGTACAGCAGCCTGAAGTTCTAGGTGAGTATGAAGTAAATGTAGCCTTGCAGACACACACGGTAAGATGCTGAGTTCCTCGTTCAATAAAAGCCCTGAAATCATTTGGGACAGTAAGCCCCAGTTCCTTCACTGGAAGAAAACACATTAAGGGACCGTTCACAATTTATTGTATTCAGTGCAGGTGCCAAACCAGACTGTGGCATCCTGTGTAATCCCTGCTGAAAGGCAAAGCAAAGAGCTGCCTGGAGGATCTCCAAAGCACTGGATAAGAGGCATCCTCTCAAACAAAAGTCAGCCAAGGTTGAGGGAACGTCCCAAATCCATGCCAGGTGATAAGACAGGAAGGAAGGAAATAGCTTTCTCTAGAGGTCCTTCTGAAACAAGAGCAGAAGAGTTGGGTTAGGATGGGGGAGACACCCAGCCTGGCTATACTCTTTTCTCAAGTAGAGCAAGAAATGGCCCTCTCACCGCCTTTTACTTTTAGTGTATTTTCTGAAGGCTTCCAAGTGTTTTTGCATCTCTTTCCTCACTGTTTCTTTTCTAGGAATGATGACCTGCAGCTCTCACAGAAAGTTTTGCACCCTCTTGAGTGTCATCAGCCCCTGACAACAGCCTGGCTTTGCACCTTTGGATTTTCCCACTGACCTTATTTTTCAAGGCTGCACTTTCCACTTCTGAAGGTTGCAGGCCCGGTCTTAAAATAGCTGCACCTTGCAGCGATCCACCCACACTAAGGGTTGGGTTTCTTGGTCTCTTCTGAGTCACGGTGTGTTTTGTTTGCTCCTCACTGACCACTACTCAGTTTGTCCCCAGGAGGGCCTTTTGGCCATGCTCTGACCAGGTTTTTTCTACCCTAGTCATATTGAAATGTCTTTCACACCCAATATCTGTCATCAAGGGGAGAGAATTGAGGATATCATGGCAGGCTTTGACTTGGAAGGGTTTAGTAGTAGGGGCTTATGCATTTTCCAAAACAGGTACAACTCTGCATTGTCATGGTGACAGAACCATTCTTAATTCTCCTCAGCAACAGAAAATAGGGAACGTAGAGGCCAGAGAAGGAAAGTATGGACCCAGGGGCTCTGGAGATGCCACATACTTCTTCACGACCTTGGAGGCCCATCTAGTCCAGGGAGAAAAAGCATAATTCAAAAATTCTAGCCACTGACATCCAAGAGCAAGATTTAGATTCACAAAAAAAAAAAAAAAAAAAAGACTTGTAATCAATGGAACAAACACAAATAATCTCATGTGGTTGGTTGGGTTTTGTGTGTGTGTGTGTTTTCATTTCTCACCTATGTTCTGGTTTCTAAGCAAGAAAGGAGGACCTGCCTCTTCTTTACCAACCATGTATGTACAGAACAAGGTTAAAATTCAAAAATTGGTGAATTTCAACCCACAAAAAAATTAAAATGCACCTGCTTTGCAGGCAGCCAAAAGCCTGAGCCTATTTTATTTTTTCCTACACCCTGACATTGGCTGGCTTCAAACACCCTGTCAAGCATTGCGAAGTTAGAAGATGTAATGTTCCCAGGTATACTGAATTTATGTTTCGGTGGAAGACAAAGGCTCGATGTCGTTCTTTCGGGGAACTCACCAGTATTCCTGCCAGCTCATCATCTCCCTAATGTTGCCAAGTAGTAAGTGGTTAATTGCCATGAGGCAGGCTAGCAAAAATCACAAGATTTGACAGAAAAAGAAACACAGTTTTTGAAATGAGCCTATTCAAGATACATTTGCTTGTGCTTTGATATTTGAATCATTTTTGTTCACATCATCATTTTTTTGACAAAAACCTGATGTCTGTGTGCACGCCCAATTTATAAAGAAAAGAAAACAGAGATTATCTGGTAACAGTGAGGAGTCCAGGAGCTGATGTTTTAAGGAAAACACCAGCTATCACAGGAATTAACAACTTGCTGGTCCTTTAAAGCAGAAATGCCTGAACTGTGGGCCACAGCTGGTGTCAAAGGCCATATCAACTTGTTCGTGTTTTCAGCTGAGATTGACATAAGAAAGTGTGATGACCTATGAGAAATTTAGGAACTGACATTGGGTAGTGGTCCCAAATCACTTGTTGCTACCTAGTTAGGAGCAGGATATGGGACTATATGGAGCATTACCATGGACTAGATTGATCATTACCATGACTTTGGCATGACTCCTCCTTTCCTCCAATGACACAGCCTCAGTTCGTTGTCAGACTAAAGCAGGGACAAGCTAGAGAGGAGGTGGATGAGCAGGAGGGTTTGCTTGGTCCTGCATAATGCTATGTTAGCTCCTTTTTAAAAATATTCCTCAGAAGAGAATTTATCTGCCAAGTTTCAGCCTGACATAAAATAGGTACAGCCATATAACCCTTCACCCCGTTTCCAAAAATGGAGAGGTACTAGGAAAAGGCCAATTCAGGTTTAGCTATCACATTACAGAGGTCCTGAACATCTGCTACAGGCAGCCCATGAGGGTTGTGAAGGGTAGACAACGCCTGTGATTTTACCATTGCCAAGACCTGGGAAGGAGGTAGGGGGGAAGGGAAAAGAAAGGAGGACAGCTAAAGCAGAGGGAAAAGAGGGTGGGACCATGGGAGAAGGAGAGCACTGGAGAAGGATGAGAAGAAGTGAAGACTTTCAGCCCATCACTGACAGTGGCACCTGTCCCAATCTTGGACTCGCTTGTGTTTCAGTGGCTTGTCTTACTGCCATGGCTTTGGGAACAGCAGCCTATTTACAGGAAGCAAGTTGGCTCTGCTTCCCGTAGCCTTGCTGGGCTGGGGCGGAGGCGAAAGCTGGCTATTTCTGCTGCTGAGAAAGCCCCAGCTTGCTTGGGGTGTGTGAGTACTGCAACTCACTTCTTCCCACCCCTACCTCATTCCCTTGGTGCTGGCCCTTCCCCAAGCCAGCCTCAGCTGCATGGGCATTTGGGTGGGTTTATGATTCCCAGAAGGGCTTCAGTATCGCTGGAAGCTGCTGGGGCCATATTGTGGCTAAATCCTTGGGGACTGACCCCCTCCTGATGTTACCCTCCCTTGCATCCTTAGACTGCACAGAAGATGTTTAATGAACATAAGCGGACTTCTTGTAATGGATGGTAGCAATGACAAGAAAAATAAAATGTTGCACCACATCTTGGCAAAAGTGGCTTAGGACTATTCAGGCAGCTGTCTGTCCCCTCCAGCCCTCTCTCTCTATGTTCCCATGCATACTTGTCTCTGGGTCATGCTGAGGTCTGAAAAACCTGTGCACTGTCTTCTTAATAGCAGGCACAGGGGTTATCATTCCAGCCTTGAAAAATCAGAGCTACAAACAGGGGAAGGGGGAGGAGACATATTTTGGGAGAAACAAGTAGTTAAAATACATCACATTTGTTCTATTGGCCTCTTCCTTACCTCCCTTGCAGCTTGTAAAACTCCCACTGCCTCCCTTCCTTTTCAGGCAAATGCTTGGCTCGTTATTTCTCCCAGCACATAGCATTCCCGTCACCCTGTCCCTGCGGCTACTAACCCACCTCCTGAAGCTTAAAGAGGAACTTGTGGGCCAGCTTCTGGCCCAGTCCTCGCTGTGGCTGTTGCTTGACTTGTGTACAGCAGTATGTGTTGGATGGAGCTCCTGCTCCTGATGAACGGAGGGTGCCAAACCGCATGAATCTGGGGTTTGGCAAAGCCCGGCTGCTTCTAGCCGGAGAGGCAGGGAATGCCTGGGGCAGCAGCCCCAGCACAGTGGGTTCGTCACTGGCAAGGAGGGGCTGGTCCTGGAAAAAGGGAGATGTCCCAGTTAGTCGTCACCCGCCCACTGGTAGCTGGGAGGCACTCTTGTAGCGTCCGCTGCTCAACAAGGCACAGCCAAGGTCAAGAGCAGTGACGGCTACTCCCTGAAGAATGAAGGGCCACTGCTCAAACCCAGCTACATGTTCTTCACTACACACAAGCCCATGGGGCTGCTGCCAAGAGTCAGTAGTCAATAAGTTTAATGCTGTAATGATGTTTATTCAGTGCCTGTCGAAAGCCATTGGGGATGGTGGTAACACAGGTATATGTGGACCCACATATACATCTCAGTATGTGGCTGTGCAAAAGGTGTGGGACACTCACAGTAGAAAAAGGGTATCTGGGATGCCCGTCCACAGTTGCTTTTTGCATGGCTTGCCATACCTCCACATTCCAGTTATTTCCAAGACTTTCACTTTTTATAATAAACAAAAGACTTTGAAAGCACATTTGATTTAGTTAATAATACACAAAATGGTGAGCTTCCCCCTCCCCAAAAGTGAAGGACAACAAAAAGGGATCAAAACCTTCTCAGGAACTACAGAAATATATCCCACAGGCAAGAGGT
Source organism: Cariama cristata (assembly GCF_000690535.1). Classification (NCBI taxonomy): domain Eukaryota; kingdom Metazoa; phylum Chordata; class Aves; order Cariamiformes; family Cariamidae; genus Cariama; species Cariama cristata. The sequence goes on along the minus strand of NW_009627425.1, from coordinate 298,720 downwards.
ACATGAGACAGATGTTTTTTTCCACAAGCTGTTGTCACGTTCCTTGCTTGTATCTCTCAAATACATTTTGGAAACATCTTGCTGAGGAAATGCAGTATCAAGAAAGTGTTGATGCAAGAGTTCATAGATATGAAGAAAATTAATTCTGTAGGAATTTAATTTCAGTAGGGACTGATCCAAATTGACTTAGGAAACCAGCCGCCTGCCTGGGATTTCTGGGACACTTCTGCTTCAGCTGTTTATAGATGAGGTCTCCAGAGCAGAGATATCTCTGTGATAACTGCAATGATGCTAATAACAGAAAATAATTAGCTAATTGGAAGTTCATACAGCAGCCTAGAGAACAGCTATACAAGTTTTGATCTCATATCACATGTTTACCCTTGATAGGAAAAAAATGGAAAACAAAAGTCATGAGATAAAAGGAGTGGGGATCACATCACTAGAGTCAGGCGCTTGCAACTTGCTTTGGGATTGCATTTGTGCATTGAACCGTACAGGTTGCAGATGCCTGCCAATGTCTGTCTCTGTTTCCCCTCCACCTCCATTTCACAAAAAAAGGTCCACAGTACCCTCTTTTATTTGAAGGCCTTTAAAAATCACCCAGAATACTCACTCCATGGCTGCAGACCTAATCCATCCTTCCCTTGGGAAAGTGCTAGATATGTTGTACATAACCCTGGCAAGATACGTTGTACTGCAGTCTCCTAACTTTGACCCTTTTATATATCCTTTTATTGCCCCAAGAAAAACAGACTCATAAAATGCAACTCATTAAATGCCCAAGCACTGTGAGACACTACTACTAAGCCTCTGCTGTTAAGGCTTTCAAATTTCACATGGTATTAAAAAGTTTACTGGACACTTGGTCCTCTTTAAGTTTGCAAAACAACCTTTTGGGTCCCAATGTTATAAACTAGCAGTGAAAGTGAACTAAAGAAACTCAGATTTTATTGTAATCCATGCTACCAAGAGTTGTGCTTTAACACTTCAAGACTTGGCCCGAAGGTAAAGAAGAATTAGCTTTTACAGACTTTTTTTCCAGCGGAGAGAGAGGCTGGCAAGGTACATAACTAAATAATCCAAAGAATGCCACCCCAAAATGCACTGGATCCCATGGAGAATTTGAGGCAGATTGCTTAGAAACCTCCTGTAATTTTTCTCCCCAAAGTGCAGATCAGGAAAAGTGAGGGAAAGGTCTTTCTAATTTAGTCCTAAGGTTCCCATTTTGAGGCAGTTTAGCAATATCAAAAGGCACAGCATTTTCCTTTACTATTCTAAAAGTGTGGAGGTAGGCACTACAAATCCCCTTTCCACACAGCATCTTGGGTATCACAGATTTCTCTGCACCTCATACAGTTCACAGCTTTTCCACAAAGACTGTTCAAAAGCCTTATTTGTACAAACAAGAACATCTAATGTCATCATAGCTGAGAGAAGAACTTCAGAAAAAATGCAATCTAGCAATGTCATCAGAAAATCCGTGGTCTGTTTGTTTCCCTTCATCAGCTGGTTTCAATGCCTCCCCCACTTGATCTGTGCAGACAAGAAAATGGTAAAAACAGTTACAAGCCATTTGTGAGAGACTTGGCCCATGTGAGAGTGAGACTTGAAAAAAAGTCCTGAATGCCATCATTAGAAACCTGCAGGGAAGAAAATACTACCTACCCACTAGCTCTTACATACAGAGTTTTGTGATCATAGGTAGGGTTAGTCCAGAAGGTTAACCAGGGGCATTGATTGGACATGGAGCAAAAAGAGAGTATTGCGAGAACAGTGCCAGGTGCTGAAGATCTGAAATCTATGCAAGGTGACTATGTTTGGACTCCTTTGTTAGTTCATTCCTCCTCACTTGAAAAGCAGGGCTTTACTTGCTGACTAGTGTCAAAACGGTGTTGAGCAGCTTGATGCATCAAATGGCATGAGATCCTCGGAGAGTAGGTGTACAAAGACTACTGAGAAATATGTGCCCAAGGCTTTGGAGGTGTCTCAGATCACCAGCTGTTAGCTCCGGCTCATGACCAAGGCTTTACAGCAGAAGGTACATGTAACATCATGGTTCCCAGATGCAGTCCTGGGCTGATTTGGGACCAGCCTGGGGTGCTAATGCTGTATGTCTGAGCAGGTGGGAGATAGGCTGTGGTGTAAATGACAGTGCACATACGCCCAGTTGTCCAAGCTTGTGGCGTAAGACCAGTAAGGCAATACAGTACTATGGAGGTGCTATTTATAAGCTTGAGGAGCTTGGTGACATGAGTCAACAATCTGTCTGGGTGAACAGACAAGCCATTCATATTCTGTCCTGTACATACCTAATGAAACTGTATAACTCTGAAACAAAGAAATCTTAAATCATCCTATTTCATAATAAAAAAATATATCTTGGGAGAGTTTTAAAAATATTTATTGTATCATGCTGCTGAACAAAACAGAAAGTGTGATTTTCTAGTGCCCTGATGTCCAAAGAGTTGAGGGCTGCTTAATTAATTAAGTTTCTGATTTTTATTAGTATTTGTTAAGCAGGTGCAATATGATCCAAAAGACACAATGCTTAAGGTAGTCCCTCACCTCAGTTTCCAGTTCAAAAATTGGACAGCAAATGACAAGGAGCTCAGAGAAGTTCACAAGAAGTTAAGCCTGTTTTAGGAGTGGAAGGATTTATGCTGTAGCCTGGCATTTCATTGTCTGCTTTGGGCTGGACTGGGAGTTTTTCATTGGTTTGTGCTGGTGCTAGGAGGTTTGTGCCAATGCTACGAAGCTTGTGCTGGTGCCAGAAAGATTTTGATAGGGAAACATATGGGAACTTGCCACTCTGGGACAAAGAGGTTGATCCTTGGCTGTAGAACAGGGTAGGATTGAGGAACTGGAGAGGAAAAGGAAAGTGGCATGTGGGAAATCTTTGCTTAGGGTTGCAGGGATCTCCAAACATGGAACAAGTGAGGGTAACTTTTCCCTAATTTCCACTGGCAGAGGCTCTGAAGGGTTTTGCCTTTTTGGCATGAGGTGTAGGTCTCAAGCAGAGTCATTATTCAATAGCCCACTTCATCTGCTCACTGCTGTCACAGAGCCTCAGGCTGTGGACAAACTTTTGGGTTGTGTTTTCTTCCTAGAACAGTCCATATTTTTAACATCTGAAGCAACTGGCCTAACCAAAATGTTTGGACTGTATTTAAGAAATTCTTGTGAGAGGTACTGGAAGTGATACAAAGGAGACAGACCTTTGATGATCTGTCAGGGTTAAATCAATGTACCTGTTGGTATTGTCACATATTACCGGTGACGGGACAAGGTAGTGTAAGATTTCAGAGACTGAAAGTCAGATGTAAATGAAAAATCAGTACCTTAAAATCTTTACTCACAGTCCTGCTTTTTAAGCACAAAACTGGCCTTCAGAAAAGATTCTAAAGATAGAAGTTTTAATTATCCAGTTGAAGTACCTTTGTGTTAGCACGCTCTCTTCTGTTTCAGATATGATGAATGCCGCCATGCTCTGTCACAGTCTCAGCCTTATGTGCCGTCATCCATGCCTCACACTCACACATTTCCTGTTTTTCTCTTTGTACTGTAAAAACAGTACAAAAATGCCTTGAGCAAATGCATTAAAAATCAGAGTCATGGTTCAATGGAGCAATTCAGCAACAGCACAAAAAGAAGAAAATTTCAGGTGACATCTATGCAGCACAGGTTACCAAACTTGGAAGTACAGGCTTACTTGAGACTGAACCCAAAAATAACCAGAGGAATGGGGGATCACAGCATGGAGGCGGCTTTTCTGCTGGAAAATGTGAGAAACTTTCCCTGAGGAACCCCTATCCCAGATCCACATGAGGACAAAGGAGAAATGTCAGACCTGGAGGTGTTGCCAGAAGAGTAACATGTAAAGCACATTACAAAAGCTAATGCTGAGCTAGCAACAACCTCTCTCTAGTAGCAGTGGGAACCCCTTCTTGCTTTATTTTGTAAAGTATCTTTCATATCTTCTGCCAAAGACTTTAGGCGACAGCAAGTTTTGCAAGGAGGCGAGTAATAATAGAGCCAAATCTTGGTTTAGAGACTGCCAATAAAGAGTCACTGTAGCCTGTAACGGTGAAAGGTCATCCACAAAGACATTATGAACACTCATTTTTTGCCCCAAATTCTGGACCAAATGTTCTGAGGAAGAAGCAGACTGCTGGGCTGGGTCCAAAGCATGGGGAGAACTTGTAATTAATCTTTTTGTAATTCTTTTCCCACCCTAACTCTTTCCAAAGTGTCCTCCTGCAGTGTCATGCTTGCCAAGGCTTGATACAGACCAGAGACTACTGGCAGGAGTCCTCTGTGTGAACCAGGTGGCTTCCTGAACGCCACCCTTAGGCACCTATTATGGGTGATTGGTTTTGGTGTCACAACTGCCACTTTCCAACAGTGCTCTAGAGGCTTGGTCTGAGACATTCATCTTGTCCTTGAGCTTCAATAATTGTCTAACAGTCACTTTATTCACCTTTACTAGGCAGTTAGAATATCAGCCTCTTACAGAGATGCACATGTTGAGAAACAGGTTCGACAAGATGGTGCAATAAGGTTCACCAGTGCACAGCCGTACACATAAACCTGTCTTCAGGGGTATCTAGCAGGCACGTGAATCAGAGTGTTTTGAATTTAAAAAAGTGTAAACATTTCCAAGTTTAAAATTTTATAACCATCTGCTTTCCTTTGCAGCAGTGAATTTTAAGTTTCCATTCATTTTCTCACTTCCTGTGTGCCTCTTTTTTCCCAACTCTAGTGGGGACATTAGAAAAGAAGACACAACACAGCATCCTGCACTCTGATCCTCTGCTATAGCATGGATGACTGCCCCTTGTTGCTCAGGTTATGTATTCTGTTAGTGCTTTAAAAGGACCAGAAAGAAGGAAAGAAAAAAAGAAAAGAGCCTGTCCTGGTTTGAACTATAACCACACCTCTGGCTCCCCAAGGCAGCAAGCCAAACAGCCAGGGGTGCAGCAAGCTCATCTCTTAGTTTGTCTCTTTCTGTGGTTTTGAAGCATTTTAAACTGATCTGTTCACAAAGGAAAGTGGGTTATGATGCCTCTGTGGAGGCTGGAAACGAGACCTTATGGTCAGTCCTGGTCTATATATATGATTTTTATGAATGTGACAGCAGATGTGAAACCAAAGCGACCAAAATAACAGCGGGAGAGCACCCAATAAGACTGCTCCAGAGGAAAGTGACCCATGAAAAGCATAGAAAAGGGTGTTTTAAACCCTGAGTGGTTGAGTCCTGTTCCTGAGCAGTCAGGTGCAGAGCACATCCCATTCTTTGACCGTTCCCATAGGCTCAACCTGCTACACACTGCAGTTATGCCCTGCTAATAATGGCTAGTCAGTGATAACAGTAGGGATGCTGCTGGAAGGCTGCTGTGATGAAGCTCAGAAAATGAAGTTGCCCATCTCCGTCTCCTTCCTGCATATTTCTGTTTCAGGAAACTGTTTTCAGGATCATGGTTCCCTAGTCACAGATGGGTCCAGGGTGTCTATGGGTCTGCTGTTCTCAGTAAGCAGCTGCCCAAGCCTTTCTCAAAACCAGATGCACTTGCAGTGCAGCGGCTGGAAAACTCAGAAGATGTGGAGCGAGGCACACCATGGCTGTGTTCACCAAGCTCATGACCAGCTGCCTGTATAGCTCCAGAGAGCTGAGTTCTTTCCCAATAACTATGAATGGGGAGAAGTGACCATCTGTCCAGGAGTGACTATCACCTGGTGCCTCTTCACCAGTACTGCAAAGAGGGGAATACACTGTCTGGTCCCTAGATACCTTCCCTTCTCCCTGTCCCACAGCTCTTTGAGAGCAAACTAGACATAAGCAGTCAACTTTGCTTTTTTTTTTTTTTTGCGTGTATACGTCAGTTTCAAAAGCATCTGTCACTACTATGTGCCCATTTAAATTAATGTCTGGACTAAAAACCTAAGTGCAAGAGGTCAAAGATTTCTTGGCCAAGTAATCCTTCTACTGTGCAAGGTGATGCTGTTTGTTGGGAGCAGGTGCTAGCTCCGCTCTGAAGGAGATAAAGTGGATCTTGATGCAGTTGGATTGTTCCTGGGGTGTACTACAGGCTGAGATACTTTGGCAAGGCAGGTGCATGCTTTAAGCATGCTGTAGGAAGGACTGAGGCCCTCCAGGCTACTGCAGGATTACATTCCACTGGAATAGAAGAGGAAGGGATAATCAAAAAGGACTCTATGTTTTCCAGTCCCTGAAGAGAAGCATTTTTCTCTGGAGTGAGAAAGGAAACAGTGAAAGGTAAAATTTTATCCTGGTAAATCAAACAGAGAGAATGAACAGTGGAATGAGATCATTGGAGGCACCTTGTGAAGCTGTCTGCAGTATCCAACCTTTTCAGGGAAAGTCAAAGACTTGGTCTTTTCTGCTACCTATATTTCTACTTGCCAAAGCTCAGCTTAGTGATAGACTCTTTAATGTAAAAAAAGGATCTGAAGTGATGGATAATACTCCCACCACCTCCCAAAAGCCAGGGGAAATGTATCAGAAAGAAAAGTATGGCAGTTTCTTTAAGAAGAGTGAAAAGAATTTGGTTTACAAGTTTCCATCCACTCCTTCTGCAGAATTTAGCCTGCTTTTTGTTGTGCTGTTGTTTTGTTTTGTTTTGTTTTGTTTTGTTTTGTTTTTTTCATTTGCATCCAGTAAAGTATTTTAAGTGAACTTGATGCGCAGGTAAAGTTGTGTAGTGAAATGCTGGGTGAGTTTCCCAAAGACATTGCTCCAAAAGTACCTTTGCTCTGCTCTCAGTTATCCAGTGCCAGCTTTGTAAGGGACAGCTCAGTCTTATACTTGCTTTCCTTGTGGGTTTGCTATCTTGCTCCACACACCTACAACCAGAACCTGCTATCCTGGATCTTACACTGCTCCACTGATATAGTGAAACAGTATTTGCAGTCTCCCCTGCAAATGGAGGTTGAAAGTTCTCTGCTGGGAACTGTAATTGTGATGAATATTTAATAGCAGGCAACGTAGCAAACTTTGGAGAAGAAAAGAGCAGGATCTCTGCATGGCTATCTCTACCAAGCTGAGCACAGAACTACTGGTTACAAGAGGATCACACATTTCACAGTTCACACTCTGAAGACACTTTATGTCCACCTCGATCTATCCAGCTATGAGATATCTCCCCCTACCCACATGCCACTCTGGTGACACCCTCCAGCCCTGTCACACCCTCCCTGAATCCAGCCCTAAGTTACAACATCCCCACTTCTCTTCTAAAACAAATGAGGTACTGTCAAGGCAAGGGAAGAACATAACCTTTTGTTTTAAGGTTAGTGACTAAAGCATATTTTCAAGAGACAAGTGCTGTGTGAATAGGTGGATACAGGCTGGGGATGCAGTGTAATTTGCAGGTATCAAGGATAATGAATGAAATGTCTATTCCTCTCTAACCATTACTGCTCAACTCTGTTGTTGCTTATTTTTGTGGGACGGAATGAGCACTCTTTCAGTTGATGACTCTTAGGCAAATGCTACACCTTATGGTATTTTGTGCATCTGAGGAAACTGGAGTTTTCCTTTGGGTCCAAACTCATGTGCAGCTGTTTATTTACACATAAATACCAAACAAGTTCAAATCCACCTAAACTATTCTTGATAATGCTTCTTTCACCTCTGGTAATTTCTCTTCCATCATCACCACTGCTCACATTGGCTACTCTTTCCTCATCTATTTGCTACTCTGGACTGGGCTGCTGAAATGTTTGGCACATTGTCCTCTGTATGATCCAGCACACAGGCAGCCGAGCTTCTTGTTCCCCAAGTATCTATACCGTATGCCTCTGCAGTAAGGTAGGTGTTGGACTGAGACCCAAACAGCAGCCTGCGTTCTTGTCCTGTTCAGATATGTGCAGGTCAGAAAGAGGGATGGGGATGGAGTCAGGACTAGAACATCATATGTTGGGCCTCTCTTCATAACAAAACCAAACAAATCCAAAGCCTGCTCATCTTTGGAGAAGTTCAAGTCAAAGACTGATTCAAATTCTGCAAAGATGACCTGCCATTGCTGTGTGGGACAAATCCAGGTAGTTCAGAGATGCACACGAAAGGAGCTAAATTGTTTTTCAAAGCTAAAGAAAGGTATGATCTCTCAAAAGGTTTGAGCTATATAGGTGATTTGGCCTCTGCATATTATGGTGCTGAGTGTAACAGAAGCTAGAGGTGGAAAGACTTCTTTATTATAATTTTCTTTTTTAACCTAAGTACTATTCTTATCCATCCCAAGTTATTGACCAAAACCACTGAAGACCTTGCTGCAGAATTGTCTTCATAATTTGCCAAATAGGCTTTGTACAGGACTGAACCGTTAGACTAGCCTGCTGCCAAGCCTAGAAAATTCCTTTCTTGTAAGGATGGCACATTCCATAACGAATAGCTAAGATGATCTGTTCAATGAGCCGTTTGTAAAGTGCAGACTCTCCTTAAAGCAAAAGCTGCCACAGGAATTGTTTCTATTATAACTGTTCTGAACTATACATACACAGTAAATTATTAGTCAGGTATTTTCTACATGACTGCACAGTATTCCTAACTTTGCACATAGGCATATTATTTAACTCTTTCTTTTCTGCTCTCTCACAGTTGTTCACAAGACAGAGGGGAGGACCTACTACGCTGATCATACTCTTCAGGTGAAATTAGCAGTGATGGAAGACTGAGTGGTGGATGAAGATGTGAATTGGAAAAGGTGACACTAAAAGAACCTTCCTCTATCTGTTGGTAGGCATCAGGATCCATGTATGATACATATCACCATGATGTAGAAACTCATAGTGGTAAGTTTTGGTGACTTCTTTTAACCGTTTTGACAGCTCCATGAGTAACAGCAGATCCAAATGTAATATTTGATCTGATTCTGCTCTGTCTCTATGAGAAATCATGGATTAGAGCTTTCTGCACTGGGCCTGTCTCTGTGATGGAACTGAACAAATCTGCACCAAGGGAGGCAAAAGCATGAATTCAGAGGAAAATTACCATTGACAAGGGAAAAATAAAAGTCACCAGAATGGCATAGTGGTTTCCAAGGTTGGGCAATCTCCATGTGACTGTTGAAGATAGTTTGTAACTGAAAAAAGGGGACTGATTATTTTTTTCAAAAAGTATGAACAAAAATATATCAAATGCACAACCTCACATTGAATTTTGGTGATGAAGAAACAGAATGAAAAATTCCTGCGTTTGTATCTAAGACTCCAAAAAGAAACAAATTTGCAATATGAGATCGTGCATCTGGTTGCAAAAATTTGCTTTAGTTCTTTTAATTTTTAATTTCTGCAGTCTTTGGGCGTTCAGAAAGGAGTATTGTGCTGAAACTTTTGAAAGGTTTATTTCCAGGACCGGTCACCAAAATCCAGAACTAAACACTGAAGTAAAACTTGCTGACTCTTTAGTAATATTTATTAGAAAGATTGTCACTTTCCAAACAAAACCTGGGCCCCTGTTGAAGTGTTATACCCAACACAGGATAGTGTTTCTTCCAAACCACTTAAAACCTGGTGCAATTACTTAGTTGAAGAATGGGAGTGCAGTTGAACACAGGCACATGCATGGAGATGAACAGAACTATGACACTTAAAAAAGTTAAGGGTAGTCAGGACAGGCAGATCTGATCCTGGTACAAGTTTGGCAAAAATACATTCGTCTCCTTTGGATCCCAGAACTCAGAATTCAAGCTTCTGCCTCCATCTCTGGAGAAATATCTGTTCACGTACCCTGCTCTTTACTGGCTGCTGTTTGCTACTGCAGTGGCTAATGCTCACAGGTGGCTGCAGAAGGACTTGGTTGCCTTTTCCCACCTTCACAGGTGACTGCCACTGCTGATGACCAGAAAGTAGGTATTATTCTGGGAGGTGCTGTATTGGCTTTTCAGCTTAAGAAAACCTTCTGCATAGAAAAACTCTTTCATTGCTTTGTTAAGGTGATTTGCTCTGGAGTGTTAAAAAGAAGCATTCAAAGGATCATGGATTTCACTCAAAGAGCCTACACTGTAGCACAGACCTGATGGAAAGCTGCCAGGATGTATAGACATACATGAGTGCTGTGCAAATCTGAACTACAAAACCCCAGCATCTCTGAGTACTCCCAATAACTTTTTCACTTGCAGGACTCTCTATGCCCCTCAGAGAATGGAACCTAAATCTCAGTTTGACTATCAAATTCAACTAGTTGTGGTCCAGAGCTGGAAATTTGAAGCCCCAGGGTGTGTGTATGTGGCAAAAGACTTTCTGCCAACAAGTCTGGAAATATGAAATTATTTATTTTGATCTATAAGTAGCCTGAGAGTTCAGATATTTAATAACAATCAGAAGAGTCTGTGCATTTCTGGTTTGGAAAAGAACAAGAATAACTTTTCAAAACCATATTCAGGAGTGAAATTAACTATAGAGGGTGATTACCTCAGGTTGAGAATCCAAGTTTAGAGACAAATAGCCATTTTACTGTCAGAATTGTTTAGGGCAAGGAGAATACAACAACTAGGTCAGGAGGATTTTATTTCTCAACTTTAGATTAAATTAGAGCTGCTCCAAAACCACACTGCTTTAGAAGCGACAGATACATTTGCTCCTACGGAAAGCTCAGTGTGAGTCTTGGCCGAAAGAGAGGGCTTTTGCTGTGTCGATTAAAACATCTGCACGAGTTTCCGGGACCCTGAATGTGCTAGCAATGGGGACCCAGCTGGTACTGAGGGGACGGAGTGGAAATTAACATTCTCCTGGCATGGAAGGTAAATGGGGTTGTGTGACTCACACCAGCTTTGCATTGACAAACAGCACTAGCTGGAGTGCCAGAGTCACTAGAAAGTTTGCTTTTCACAAGGTTGTGCAAGGCTCACTCACATCCTTTTTGCCTGTTGGTCCTGAAACTACATGTTAACCCTGTGCTTCTGTCACTGTGTCTGTGCACATTTTCAATTGATTAATAAACAACTGTCAATACTCAGTTGGAATTATTTTTGCAGCTAGAGATGTATTTTCTGCTTGAGTTGTTTCCCTTTAAAAGCTGGGTATGCCTAGAGCTGCTTATGGGATTTTTCTAGATGAAAGTTATCCACAACAGCTTCTTCAGGCTCCATCACAAATTTAATCTCAGAAGGCTTCTTCACACCTGAAATAAAATTCGCACTTTGCAAATGACAGTGTGAGTTTCCAGTACACAGTTATGACAGTGTGCTCTGGTCCAAAAAGTCTTCCCTTCAGGTTAAGTTTCAGTCTGTTTCCTGTCACCCCAACAGAGACATGGACTCCAACCATTTGGGTTGCTTTGGATGATGGACTGGTCAAGTCCATACAAGGGACAGTAATGCCTACAGAACAATGGGATGGTGTTAGAGCCAGTAAATCAAATTACTGTGGTGTGAAGGTGCTGATGATCATTTTCACTGCTGTTTTTTCTTGGCCAAAGCTGTGGAGGTTAGGAAGAACAGGAAAAATACATTGGGAAGCCAGAGAAAGGAGAAGTGATACCTTGTGGACCAGAACTAGCCACATTCTGGATGAAGTGTTGTTTGACATCTGTTTGGAGCCATGAAATAATGACTTCAATAATGCAGATGGGACATTATGAGACTGTATAAAACCTCTCACTCACTGAATCCCAACTAACCACAGCACAGCTTTATCTTCAGCGTTGGAATTGTGTCAAGGAGGATTTTTTTTGCTCCCTCTTCTTTTTCTTTCTTTCTTTTGTTTTTTTTTTTTTTTTTTTTTTTGAAAACCTCAAGGTCAACAAAACATATGCTTAAAAATAAAGCTTTATCAAGAGAGATGGAGGACTAAAGGGCTTCGTATTTTTAGTAAGGGCAATCTAATCTAAGCAGAAGTTGTTTTGGGCCCCTCTCTATTTTCCGTGAAAGGTAGGTGCTCTCACGACAATTCCCAGGGCTTTCTGTGGCTTCTGTTTTCAGATGCAACCCAAGCCACTGAGTTTTATTGAGCAAGTATCCTGCAAAGTCCTGAGCAAAATGAAAGACAGCTGATAGTCCTAGAATACCAGTACTTTTAGTAAGGTCTGGCAGCTGTATCTCTGGTTGTGAATTCTCATAGGCTTTAAGCTAAGCTCTTTTCCCCAGTCCTCCCCCAGCTACTGATATGGTCCTTGACAAGGGAAAGAATCTGTCCAACTCAAAGCACAGAAAGTGATTAAGTGCTTTCTTAATCAGGGCCTTGTAGCTCTTATATTTGATTCTTGACTTAGTCAAAGCCAGCTTTTTAAGTAAATTTCATGTGGAATTGGATGGAAATGGTAATGAGACAGGGAACTTTTCACTTCTAGGTCACTACTGAACAACTTTTCAGGAAGAAAAACCCTATAAAATTATTGTTGCTTGAAGGCAGTCAAGAGTGTATGTGGAACACTAAAGCACAAATATCTTGGCTGGCCTCCTGACTGCTTTGTATTGCTAGTGCTATGGGAGTTATCTTGTGAGTTTACTGTGCTGAGACAAGACAATTACTTTTGAAACACCTAACAGACAGGTGATATGAAGCTCAAAGATGGAGAAAAATAAAACACAGTTCTGCTTTCAGACCAGGAGAAAAAGAAATTCCTTTCCCATTAGCCTGAAACTTTAACTTGTATCCCGTATATGAAGAAAAATAGCAGAAGATGTCAGTAAGAAATCCAGCTGGTCATTTTTGACCTGCAGTGCCTGGATCTGTGGGGTCTGTGCACTACTTCTTGTAGGAGGCTGTTTAACAAAAAGAAGAAAAATCATCTGATTGCCAGGAGGATTAAAAGTACTGTAGAGGAAAAAATATAACAGTTTGAAAAAAATTGAAAGCCTCTGCTTTGGTGAGTAACAAAATTATCACCAGAATGTCCAAACTTATAAAGAAAAGAAAAGAAGTAAAGCCATATTTCTGGGTAACCCGATGGCTTTATGCTTTGTGAAAGGATGGATCATTGAGCAGAATGAGATATCTGGGAGTGAGGAGGTAGCAGAGCCAGGGCTGCAAACTATCCTTTTTTGCATCCTAATACAAAACCCAATCTGGTCTCAGTTTGCAGAAAACTTTGCTATGCCTGGGTCATGTGGAAATCTGAATCAGGCTGCCCTCCTTTCCACCTCCTCAGTTCTGAGCAATGATCTGCATCCCTTGAAGTTTGGAGAGGAAATATATATAAAGCCTGTAAGTATTTATGAGAGCTATAAAAAAAGAGCTTTGCAGTAGTTGACATGGGAAGCGATTAAGGTACCTTATAAGCAAAGATTGTAGAAAAGAGGGAGAGAAGTGATGCCAGAAGGGAATCTGGCAGCAATCCCGAGGTAACAATAAGTGACTTCCAGAAGGAAGAGTTGTGGGAGGAAAAGTAAAAAATTTAAATTGAGGCAGATTGCAAGACTTTTGGCCTTGGGGACTAAGTCATGGATACTGTTCGTTGTTGGACTACAGACACAAAAGGAAGGTGATGTCTCACCCTACTCCTGAGTCAGTTTACCGGTCAAATCCCACAAAACAGAAGTTCATCAAGATTTGCTTGAATTTGAAAGGGCTCCATTTCCCAGGCATCTCAGCTTTCTCCATCTGTGTTTACACAAATGGGTCTTGGGTCTCTCTAGGGCTTAGGAAAAAGCTGCTCCAAAGAGCAACACACACATGTGCCATGTTGCCAGTGAGGTTCTCTCTGAGTGACTATTTTTTGTTTTCCTGTTTAACAAGTGGAGCATGTGTCCCCAGACCTTTGCCTAGGCAGCAATTTGCAACATGAACATTCACAGGTGAAATGACAGCTGAAGAGCACACAGTTATCATGATCAATCATAGGTATAAAAGTCTAGCTTGTGAAGTCTCAGTTTGAGAGTCTTGAAAAAATGTTATGGGGAACCACTCTTCATGTCCCAAATGTGACAGACAATCTTTCTTATCAGGTGCCCTGTAAATGGGGAGGAGGAAAGATTCCCATCTACAGGAAAGTAGAATGGTGTACAGAAAGGGAATGCAATAGAAAGATATAAACAAATTTCAAAACTATTCAGGAAATAGTTGTGAATAAAGGGTATATTTGCTGAAACTGGACCAACTACAGGGGAAGAAAGCAAGGGCTGAATTCATCAGGACATACTCAACAAGTGCTTCAGACATTAGGAGTTGGTTTATGTCCTCCCCAAAGGTTAATGATCTGCTACGTTGCTTTTATGTATAACACCTGCACCAGTGTGCAGTCTGTCTTCTGTTGCATTACTGTTACAAAGATGAAGTACAATGACACAGAATAAACTCACTGATCTACGAATATAAAGCATGTATGTCTTGATAGGCAATGATATTGATGGCTTGATCTTTGATACTTTTGAGCTTCCTTCAGTTCATACCAATGTCAGGAAGAACTTCAGGTGCTGAAGCATGCTGAGAAGCAGTGTGTAGCTGTAGGTTCATGTCCACATTCAGACATCAAAAAGTTGGGTTCAGATTATCATCATATTGCATGAATATAGTTGGTAAGATTCTGCACTGATATTCTCTGAACCTGTTACTATTCAGAATTTTTATTAATCCCCTAGATGGAATAAATGGACAATATGCTAATTAAATTAGCAGATGACATAAATTTGAAAAGAGCTGCAAACACAAAAGATGACAATCTTGAACATCAGAATTATCAAATATAAGTGTAAGAATAATCCGGGGATTCGGGAAACAAAAAGATTGAATTCAATAAAGACGAATGCAAGATACACAGTTCTATACTTAGGCAAGAACAATCAGATGTACAAATATGGGATGTGAAATAACCAGCAGAGAAGTATCTGGGGTAATTGTGAATTGCAAGCTGAAGAGAAATCAGAAGAGTGAAGACTGCCATGAGAAAAGCAAACACCATACTGGGATGTATAAACTGGAGTACCATCTGCATGACATGGGATGTGATTTTTCTGTTGAGGTCTCTTCTCTCCAATTTTGGGCACCATAGTTCAAGAAGGATGGGACTGGTTGGACAATGTCCAGAAGAGACCAACAAGGATGATCAGAAGTCCAGGGAATATGACTAATGAGGAGAGATTGAAATAGGGGGTTTGTTTAGTCTGGAGAAGATCAGACTGAGAAGGCATATGATAACAGTCTTTAAATACATAAAAGATAGATGAAGAGGAAGAGAACAATTTGTTCTTTACGTCCAGGGTGCAGAGGAGAAGGCTTGAAGTATAACAAGGGACATGTAGGTTAGATATCATGAGAAAAACTTCCTAATAGGAAAGATAGTGAAGCCCTGGAATAGCCTGAGGTTTGGATTTCATTGGAGATCTTTAGAGACAGGCTGGACACAGCATGTCTCAGGAACGACACTGGGAGGACAGGTTTTGTCACTTCCAGCTCTATTTTGTACAGTGCTACGATCAATTATAACAAGTTCTTGCTAAGGTATGACAATCACTGTGGTACATAAGTTCAGAGGAGTAATGAATAATTCAGGCTGCTGGGCAAAAAAATTTTGCCCTCCTGTACAAACAATGAAATGTCAGAGCCACAACACGGAATTAGGCACCTCCTGAGGTCTCCAAACTTAGTCCACAAATAAGTAAAGTCACATACAAGGGGCCAAAGAGTTTCCTTCTGTGACTGAATAAATGAGACATTCAGCAAAGCAATAACTTTATCTGGACCTTAATCCAAAACTTTGCCTCAACACAACCTGAATTTCTTTTGATTTCTGAAAAAAATTTTACTGCATTTTCAAGATACTAAGTTCTAGTAGGAATAAGGAGACAGAACGAAACAGTGAAAAATAAAAATCTGTTTGTGGATAGAAAACTGTATTTCCTGAATCTTGGGAGAGACCCTCTTCATAGGTTCCTACACTACGGTTGCTAACGTTGGAAGAGTCACCAGGCTATGGACAGGATCCTGAAAGATGCACAGGTTCTCAGCTTTGAGCACAGTTATGGTAGCCTGCCTTCACCTCTGGGCTAAAAAAAAATACAGTGGGTTGGAGAGGAACTACTAAAATCTACATCTAGGCTTCCAGTCTGGGTATTTATTCAATTTACTCCATAAAAATAATCTTTGTTGCTATATTGCATGTAATGACATCTGCTGTATAAGAGCCATCCAAATGCATACTGGAGACTTTTCAGGACTGCTGTGACTTGGAGGCAGGTCCTTGCTGACACGTGTGGGTTTAGTTATTGCCTTGTTTTCTGAGTTGTGGGAAGCTCTAGGTCTCCAAGAAGGTTCTTCCCACTCTCTTTGAGTCTGGTGCATGCTCCCATCAACACCCAAAACCTCTGGAGGGGCTCAGCTTACTCCTATGATTTAAGGGCGCTTTTTGCTCCCCCAGCAACCACAGAAGGATCTAGCTGTCCCCACTCTGCCCGAAGGAGTGCACCCCCCCGCATAGACTGCACAGGCTGCAGTGACCGGCTGCTCCCCACGTGCTGCCACAGGCAGTAGAGATGGGCAGACCTCCCACCGTCCCAGCATGACTTGGAGAGGGGAAATCTCTCCCTGCCACCACAAATAGAAATAAACTAAATTATGCTTCAGGTGAAGAGAGGAAGGAGGATGCTTTGAGGCCTCTGCAGATAAGCAGAAGTGAGCTAGCCTATGGGACAAGTTCAGTTTTAATTTACCTCTGCTCTGTGGATAGGGGTCAGCTATTATATACCATTTTGTCACATGAGCCCAGGAAAGCAGTTTTGTTGGTATCAGTGATGAATGTCAGCTCTGTTGTAACAGCCTCAGAAGGAGATAAGGACAGACTTGCTGTGCACAAAGAGCCAAAAATTTCCATAATTTTTCCTTCCCCTCTTCCTCTGTGTACCATTCTCCCCTCTGCTGCCAAAGAAAAGAGCCCCTCAGAGGTTACCCTCCGCCTTTCTTGAACTCGCATGACTTTGCCTCTTCGGATCCTTCACCCCCTGCGTTTAACCGAGGTTATGAAAACCAAGCTGCTTGCTCTCTGTTTATTTTCAGTGATCTCCTCTGTGTGCTGCCAGCAGCCAGAGCCATGGCCTTTCCCAATACAGGGCATCGCAGTGAGCTCGAAGTGCACCCAGGGTTGATGAGAAAGGTGCATGAGTCAGCAGCCAAGCTGAGCTTATATAAAAAATTGAGGTCGAGGCCTCGCCAAGATTTACTGTGTTCAAGGTACTGGCGATTGAGCTAAGGACATGTTTTTCTTGCTGCTCTGAGGCACAGACCAGCTGCAGGGTACAATGCAATTCAGGACACAGGGGATTTCAAACAGTGTGACCAGCCAGCTCTGCAGCTTCACCAGTCTGAACCCTGAACACAAGGACCAGCAGCAGCTGGGCTTTGCACTGGAACAATTTCCATTAACCTGGGGTGTGCTCCAGATATGAAACTTGTGGTTGAAGAATCCTGGTGGGCCAGCTCTCAGGAACTGTATTCGGCAGCTGTGTACAACGGTGGCAAATCCCCAGTGTGTTGGAAAATAGCATTTTCAAAGTGTGCTTACATGACTTGGAAACCTACGTCCCATCTTCAGGCATGATGGGCTCATATCTAAGAAGCATTTCTGTTGGGAAACAAGATCCTGAAGTTTTTGACATTCAGCACTGTTAACTGAAATCCCACTGATTTTAACATTAATGAAATATATTTCCTTGTACAGCAACTTTAAAAGGAGTCCTAGTGAGAAGGAACAGCAGGTGAAAAAGTTGGAACAAAAATTAGGGATAGTTTATAGAAGCATTACAAGGTGAGATCAGAAATGCATCTATTTATCTCTGCTGTTTCAATGGCTTCTCTTTTGGTTTTGCCTTTCGTGGAATACATTTAATCACTCTTGAATATCAGAGCATGAATGTGGGTGATGCTGTCCCAGATGGCTAGCATGGAGCATGGGCTTTTCACACAAAACAGGGGGACATGGGCAAGCTCCAGGAAGAGGTCATTCAAGTTCCAGGCGGCTTTCTGCACTGATCCTATTTCGTGACTTCCTTTGAGACCTCAAAGCTGTGCAGAAGAGTCCTCCTTTGTACATTCCTGTTCAGCTGTGTCTTGAAAGCTAGCTAGCACACTTCCTAGGGAAGATCCCCTAGGTTGGCTCTGCACTGTAAGATACTTGTCTTCTGTGGTAAGCTGGGCATCTCTGCCAGGGAATCTCTGGGGCTGGAGATGAACTAGGCCATGGGGAGGAATTCACATCAGCTATTCCTGAGCTGCAGCAGCTGCTCAGTTCTCTACACAGACGTACTGCACAAAAGATCAAACTGTACCTGGTATCTCAACATGCAGTTTAATGAGAGGAACCAAGGAAGCTTATTTTTTCAAGGCTAATTATCCAGCAGTGATTTTGGGAGGGTCCAAAGCTCATAACAGAGCTTTTCCTATACATTTCAGTGTTCCTCACCAGGCCACAAACCCAGTGGAAAGTGGAAGACTTTGCAAAAAGGGATTGAAAATGGCCAGTACAGGAAGGCAAACAGATTGAATACATGCATAAACCAAGATGCCATGCTTGTCCTTGTTTCCCCAGGAAAGGAGGCTAAAACTAGACTTTGGACTAAGTTTTGAAATACAATGTCCCATGCAAATGAGCCATCCTAGAGTTGAAGCACCGTTTTATTTTCCTCCCTTGACGGTTTTTTGTTGAAGTCATGGCAGTTGCCCTGGACAACACAAGGGTAAGTTATCTGTGACTCAGCCTGTGTCACTGTAAAAGTCTTTATCTTCTCCCCTGGGGGAGGTTGGTCACACCAAGGAGATCTCACTCGACTGAAAATAGTAATTAATTCATTTTTTCCTCTCTCTTTTTTTTTTTCATTTTCTTTTTTCTTCTATTATTTCCACCTTACCTAGCTCATAGAAAAACTCCAGACAGATGAACTATCTGTGGGTCATCCTTGTTCTTTTTTCCTTTCTTTTCCTTTTGACAGGAGTCACTGGTACTATTAACCCAACTCCCCAGCTAAGCATGACAATGGCACAAAAACTCCAGAGTCAAGTGATTGTCATGTGACCACGTCTGTGAGTCAATGATCCACACCATCCTTGTACGCTAAGTCCTTTCTTGCTTCATCTTCTAAACCACAGAATCATGTAGCTTCTGCTGAATAACAAATGCAACCCCCTCTAATAATCTCCTTTGTATAAATCAGGTTACCAACCTGCTTTGATTACTGTTATAACCTTTCAAGGGTTAAGAGGCTTAGAAGAGATCATGGAGTGTATTCATGCTCTTTTCCTTTTATTTGTTTGTTTGTTTGTCTTTTATGAGTCAAATCTGAGTTGTTTTGGGGTCTCTTGCACCTTCTTATTGTGAGTTTTGATAGGGGAATGTTGACATAATTGATTCATAATGCCAGTCATCTATAGGGAGATATCTGCCTTTGTTGAAAAGCATAGCTCCAGGCCAGGAATTTGGATCAGAATGTGACAAAGCATTGAGGAAGCCCCTGGTGGCACATGAACTACATTGTTCTGCCATAGCCTTTGTAGACAGTACCTGCTTTGGTACAAAGATTATGTTCTGATTTGTGTTTGTATTTCATTTAGCATGCTGGGGCCAGTGCCAGTATAAAGGTAGGTATTACTGGAATGCAAATCTTAAGAAAAAGTAGTTTTCACATTTGTTCTTAGGATTCTTCATGCTAAAGTTTTATTTCTTGCTGACCAGGAACTGTCCAGACTCACTTTCTGCATTCACTACACCAAAGAACATCACATAGTCCTTCATTCAAGCTAATTTCTCTCTTCTTGAAAGATAGAGGGCTTGAAATGTAAAGATTTTAAGTGATGAATTTTCCACCTTTCCTGTCAACTGCTTTGTTCCACTATGGTTATTGTCAGAAAGAGCCATGGATCAGATAGGGAAGGTCTTGGTTTACTTAGAGATCTTGGAATAGCTTTTGTGCCAATGCTTTCTATGGGAGAGGTGCTCCTGACTGCCCACCATTTTGTCATCATTGTCATGGCCAGCTTATCATCACCGACTTCTCATATACTAGGAAAATGCCAAAACTTCGACTCCTGGAGATGATCTTGTACTGCCTTGATTTACTTTATAACTCCATTTTCTCCCCTTGTGGCCAGCCCTGGAGAAGAGAAAGGCCTTCTACACACAGCTAATAGAGTTACTGTTTTAGTTCATGTAACAAGGGCTTGTGTTTTTGTTGTCATGGATGCCACGTTTTGTTCCCATAGCACTGTCTGTGTGTATATGGATGTGATTCATTATCTACAGACACTAGAGCCTATACCCTGTGCTGCAGTTTGTACTCGAGCTGCTTCCTTATAATAGCATGAATAAATATCTGGGATCTGGCTCTTGGTTCATTCAAGCCAGTGTCCAAATTGTTTGGTTTTGGTCCATCTCCAAGGACTTATCAATTAATTTACAAAAGCGGAGTGGACAAAAACATGGAATATTCCATTGTGAGCAGCAGTCAATGCATGTTCTGTATTTTAACATAGACTGATGTCTTGCATTTCCATGTTATACAAGGAAGCATCCACAAATGTATGATCTTAAAGATCTTTCATAGGAAAAGCAGAAGAATAGATCATTCCTGTCATAATGAAAGAGCAAAAGTTAACAAGTTAAAAAGTGCTAACTTTTGGTTGTATGGTGAGAATACAGTTTGCCTGATGTTTCTGTGCAATTCCTGAGTGATTGGAGTGCCTGGTGTAATGCCTGGTGTACTGATTGGAGTGCCTGGAGTGCCACGTGCAAAACCAAATAGCAAAACATTTAGTAAGCTTATATATTCCCTACATTGCCTATGCAAACAAAGCATGCACAGTTGGATATTTTTCACATGCAAATCTTACAGCATAAAAAAAAACCCAAAAGAAATTACTGTAAAACATATTGCGTGCAAGTAGTTGTGGGTGTACATTTAGGCATCACCTGTGAACATGATAATTAATGGAAAATTTCTTGTAAATCCGTTCTTTTATTACAAAAGTTCAATAATCAGTTCCAGAATCTCTCAGGATCAGGCTCTGGTTCATCAGCTCTCACAAGTGTAAAACGGTCTTCAAAGCCAATCCCATTGCTTTGCCACTAAACCATCCCCACTGGAATTGCCTCCAGAATTATTCTTTTTTTTTTTTTGTCGTCCTTTTTCCCCCCTCTCTCTTTTACTGCTGTTTCTTTACTTCTCCCCCTTTTCCCTAATACCCCAAACAAAGAGCAAAACTCCCTAAATGTTTCTGCAGAATCTCACAAAATAATGTCAAAACTCTGAGATCTGCCAGTGTTTCTTTTGTATTTTTGTAAAAGGCAAACAATTCCCCTTCCCTTCTTTCCAGCAATGATGAACATTCATTTTGCAGAATTACCCTCTGAAAATGCCAGAATTCCCCTGACTCCAGCTTTTGAGGGAGATGAACTGTGCCCCCTCCCGAAAGAACTCCCTGGAATGTACCACTGGAGACAAAGAAATTCGGGAGGCTTGTCATATTTCCCATGTTTGCATCCTGCTGAGTGCTTGTCCTTTCTGGTATTTTGGGGCAATAAACTCCTTATGCTAATGTGGTAATGGAGGACTTTTCAGTCAAGTAGCTACAAGTATGGCAAGGTATAATAAGGAGAGAATAGGAAATAATTTAGAAGAGAAGAGAAGATGCAAACTTTTTCACAGCAAAAGAACATTTAAGTGCTGGGGATGGTATCTACATCATTGGGAAGGTTTAACTCAATGCTGGATGTTTGCCTGAAGAGTAAGGAGTATTTCAAACTGGAATTAGATGAGAAGACTCCTATAGGCTGTGTTAGGACCGAGCAGCATCTTACAGCATCTCATGTAGGAAGTATTCCAGTTCCCCAGAACTGCATCATGACTTTCAGCTTTCTTTGGCTGCTGTCTGGCTAGATGTCAGCACAGAGGAGGAAAGGAAAAACATGTTCTTTTTCTTTCACTCTAGCTAGAAATCCTGGTTTCGAGGAAAATATCTGCTCTGCATTTCATCAAGCTCAGTGTTGGGTCAGTTGATGTGTAAGGGCTGGTGGTATTCCATGCAGTGTTCCCCTAGAACAGAGGCCCAGCAACAAGGACATGTGCAGCATTTGACGGCCGTGCAGCAAGTGTCCTCTGTATGGCCTCATGGGATGGTCAACTCTCAGGTGGTCTTTTCAGAGAACAGTGTGTTTTCCTTTGATGAGGCCGAGGTTTGGGTTCTGCTCTGCTCATATCACGCAGGTTCCCTTTATGAGGTCAGAGTCCAGGATGTTTCTCATGAACAAGCCATTCACAGCTTTGCAGCAAAGTAAACAAACAGGACCTGCTCATAAACAGCTCATTATCTACTCGATTTTCTGAATCATCACATCCAGCTTGGAATGGGAATCCCGGCTGAGCTGGTTGGTTTTGGCAAATCAGATGATCCCTTGTGTCCAGAAGTGACTGGTTTCTTCCCTTTATTCCCCCACACCATGTTGAACTTAATACAAGATACTTTCCACCCTCCATTGTGAGTAAAGACAAGAAACCAGAGGGACTGGGAACTCTCTCCGGCAGCAGCCCTGCTGGGGCATAGTTCTAAGCAAAGCAACGTGGAGAAAGAACAGAAAATCTGCCGTTTGGGCAGCTCCCTTTCAGAGCGGCAACAGCAGCAGGGAAGAGGCCAGATGAAGATGGGTTGGGGTGGGAGAGATGGGGAAGAAACCATGACGTGGGCTGGAGTGCATCCACTAAGTGTTTAAAAAAGACACCGTTTTCAATTGGATCTTGAAATGCACTGCAATCTAGTAAATGTGTGTGTGAGCAGCAAAGGCTCTGGGGAACTCTGGGGATTTTCTAATTTCCTGGAGGTTCTGAGAAACAGAAGAACAACAGAGGAAAGAAGAAAGAGAATCACATGCAGGTTTCTGTGCGAAATGTGGGAAAACATACTTTGTATCAATGAAATATTTTACCTGTTCTGAAATAGGCCAACTTGTGTCATTCTCGAGTGCTTTAAAGCATAAGAAAAGCTGGAAAATTCAAAATGAAGACCTCTTTTGAATGGGAGAATCTAAATATTTCAAAGAATGTTCATTTATATCTTCTCAGATTTTTCATTAATAGACAACGAGCCCAAACGAACAGTGTGGTAAAGCCAAAACAGAAATGTGTAAACTTGAAAAAAAATCCCATGTGAAAAAGAAGGATCTCTTCTCTGAAGAAAAAAATCTTACATTTCCATAGTTAAAAAATGAAAAAGTTGAGGACAGAATGTTTTGATCCTTCTTTGTATATCTGGAAAAGTCAGTGTCGGCACCACTATTTTTTCCCTTCTTGGATCCCAGTGGGTGCCACAAGAAGCAATTTGCCTAACCATGCCAAGAGGAGATAAATCCAACAGAGGAATTTCTTCAGATTTGTAGCCAGTGCTCTGTCATAAAGTGGACAATACCATGGAAGTGCTGAAGTACTAACAAAAGAAGAGGAGATTCAGGCATGCAGATGGTTCCCGGGACAGAGCTGGGCCAAGGCAGCTCAATCCCATCAGAGGCAAGCAGGAGATCTGAGTCAGTGAGGGTGGTAAAAAGGAACGACTACATCAGAGCCTCCTAATCGCACATGACGAGCCAATGGCAATATCGGCACAACTCAGCCTTTCCCTCCAAACACACAGAGGCTTTATGCACCCCTCACTGTGCAGGGGAGATGGACCATTCTCCATCGGATACAGAGGAACAACATGAAAGTCCAGCATAAACATGCCTCTGTCAGAGCCATCGCTGCCCACCTCCTCCCCATCACTTACTCATCCCTCCCACGGGCAGGACGGGAGACAAAATAGCAGTGGAAAACAATACACAAGCCTGCCCAAATGGAAATTGAGCAGCTGCTGGAGCCTCAGAGCGACACTGAAGTAAAATGCTTGTGTCTGTAATGACAGGAGCTTAATATATGCAAGCTCTCCAGCATCATCAATATGACAGACACTAGGTCCCTCCATGTTGGGGACATATGGAAACCAACATGTTCAGTTAACCCCATGTTTCTGGACCTTGTTGTTGTGTGGATAGAGCAGTTCCAGTGCAGAGGCTGGAAGGCCCTGGAGCAGCCACGGCTGTCTTTCAAGGAGTACATCCAAGCCTCTTTGAAAATACTCACTGGGGAGTGTTTGCTTCGGATATTGTCCTCCAACGCAAATTGCACTTCAGCGTGGGCCTGGAATAGTGGAGGGAAAAAAGGACTCTTTATTATATTGAGCTCAGATTGATGTCCTAAAAGCCAAGCTTATGTTTTGGTGCAATAGGGAACATTCCTGTTCATCATGAGGAAGAACACATGGGCAATGAATGGAATAACTGCCTAATAAATGTCCTGTTCTTCTCAAAAGTGATGATTTGGGAAAAAGGTCACTGACTGAGGAGGCAACAGCATGAGGGAAAATTCCTGGCTTGTGGTTGCATTCAACCACCACCGGCAGCACAGGCAGCGACCCACCCCATCAGTCCAACCTGGAGTGAGTCTGTGTCATGTAACCTCCTTTCTCAGTGACAGTTCCAGTGTGAAAGTCTGTAACATTTCAGTGGACCACAGCAGCATCTTCAGCAATGCCTAATACTTTCAACAAGAGCCAAGCAATGCTTCAGGCATGCAAGGGTCATGAAACACCTTTGCAGTGATACAAGTTTTTTGAGTGTAGAGGAGGAATGAGGCTCATGTGTCTCAGCAGCTGACATCTAGCAGGAGACAAGTAGTTTGCTGCAGAATTCTCCTTTGCTAATGATGAACTTATGCAGCTGTAATACCACCATGTTTCACTTCCAGTGAAACATGTCTGACAATGGAAGGAGTTGTAGGAAATACCTAGGGGGGAGAAGGTGTCCTGAACAGCACATTAAACTTCTGTAGGGGAGGAACAAAAAGCATCATATCCAAGCAAAACTATAAATTACACTGTGTAATAAATCATACTTTTGCTATCCCCAAACAGTCAAATAATCACAGAACCTATAACAACAATTTATTCCCCTCTTAAGGTCACATTACAGGCAAAGTGGAGTCCCTTCCTTGCGGTTTTGGTCCCCAGATACAGTGTCTACTTTACTAACACTAACTTGTTTTCTGCAAGATACATTGAAAATCTTAAGGCTGCTCAGCCAGAATGTGCTAATTAGAAACTGAAGGGGCATTTTGCAAGGTATGATTCATTATGCTTGGACAGTGAGTGATAGTACGCGTTGGCAGAATGTATGCAATTTGACAGCAAAAAGGAATTTGCACCCACGACATCTTCCCCCAAGTATTCTCAAATTCAGAAAGGTCAGAAATGACAGAAATAAAGAACTCTCTTTTTGATGATATATACATCATCATAAAAAGTGATATGGTCCAACATCACAGTACACTTTCATGAGGACCAGGTGATCTGCTAACTCAGGGACTGCTGAGCCAGAGAGCGAGTATTCTGCATCCCGTGAAGAGCAGGCTCTCCCAGCCTGAAGAGAGATGGGTACACTACCCATTTGCAAGTGCCAAGCTAAATGGACAGGCTGCTGCAATGAAAGCACCAAAGTCAGGAGAAATTACAGGGAGATGAAAATACACAGACAGAAAGAAACAACTTATACCCAAGGCCAAAATCAGAAGGACATCAAGAGTTTTTCAGCTGATGGAGGAGTCAGATACATGAGATGCTGGATGATGAGACACAAAAGACCAGGACGCTAATCAAAGGTGTGAAGGCAGGAACTGGACGGAAACAAATTCTGCACCTACAGTGACAAAGCAGACAGTGACTAGAAGATGGTTACAAAAAATCCAGCACATTTGAAGCTGAACCATTCACAACAGGACTATTGACTGGGCTTTTCTCCATCTTCTAGACCTGGTGCTGATAATGACGACCCTTGTACATAAACAATACTGGCATAAAGCACAACAGTAGCAGTTAAAAAGGAAAGATGGAGCAATCTGTGTGAAGCTTTGCAGGTGAAGTGCAGGTTGGACCATAGGGGAAAAAATACGGAGAAGGTAACAAGAAAGTCAGTCTGTGAACACTTGGCTTGAATGGTAGCTTTGCCTACGATACCTCCAGGCTGCTTTATCTTAATAAACCGTCGCTTTCTTCTTGACATCGGTGGAATCCTCTTGTGTTATTTTCTTAAAACATGGTGCATAAAGCCCATTGTCCAGCCTTCACAGACAGAAATCCTGTACATCAGAGTCAGGAGTTCCAACAAGGTAGATTAACTTCTCTGGGATGAGCTGGTTCTCCAAAAGGTTAGCGCTGAATCCCCAGCTGGTAGGTAAGTCAGTAGATGAAGGTGAGAGTATATCTTTCACTAGACAAATATATTTTTTTCCAGGGACAAGGAAAGACCAAAAATAATGCCCAGCCCTCAGTGAGATCAGCTGGAGCTTTGCCATAGACTTCATTGGTGCAAGATTTTCAGTCTTGCTGTTGATCTGGACCTTGATCCAGGCAGTTCCTCCTGTTCTCCAACCCAAAGCCCTTCCATGCAAACCACTCCACCAATCTGTTTTTTGATCGTTGCAGGCAACTAAGCAGAAGACCAGGACACGTAAACTATGGTTTCTTTCCTGTGGGGACACCTTCATTAACCTGGCTCAGGTACCTGTGAGCCTTCCTTCAGTGAGCCCCAATGACTGATGCCTATTCCCTGCCCATATCTGTTAAAACCTTCTCTAAACTGACTCTCTAGATGTATACGGCCAGGTTAATCCAAACCAGACAAGGAAACAAACTGGGAGAGCCTCCAGACACAATATGATGCCATGACACTTGGCTGGAGTGCTGTGCTACACTGAGTGGTATTGGCAGGAGGAGATGGGGGGAACAGTCTTAGTCTTTTCTAGAAAATTCATGCCTAATGTATAGAGACACCTCTTGCTGATGGAGCGGTTTGTGCAGTGCCAAACAGAATAAAAACCTCACCAAGGCTGGGATGTACTCCTTTACCCGCAGCCATTTTGGAACTGCTCTTTTCCTTTCTATAACCTCACACACTACTGGCAACAAAGAGACAATCAGGAGGACAATGTCTTCATTCAGAGATTGATGGTTCCCCCTCCTTTCTGGTAAAGGCCTAGGCTTGTGGCTGGAGGTCAGCTGGGATCCAAGGGCAGCCAAGTAGCTCTTTCAATCCACAATGGGATGGAGCAGCCGTTTTAATAAAAGGGAGAAAGGACTGTTTCCTCTGTGGCTGCAAAAGCTTGTAATTGACCTGGCAGAGCATGCAAACCCTGGTTTGCATGGGAAATGCTCTTTTTTCCCTTATACACGTGCTCCTTTGTAATACTGCTCAGGGCTGCAATGCTGCTGTCTGAAGTATCTAACTCTTCATTAAGTGCAGCATGATCTGTCAACACAGTGAGACAGAACAGGAGGCTGCTGGTAAAGCCCTCACCAAAGACAGCTCAGACAATGCAGCCAAACCTGGAGGAAGACAAAGCAGCTAAAACAGAGTCTCATCTCCCCACCTCCCATCATGATTACAGCAGACTGAGAAATCCCTGGCTTCAAATCTTGCTCCCCTTTTTGGTCCACTTGTGACCTAGAAAATGTGAGTATCTCCCTAGATCAGGCTCCAAAAGTGTCTTATAAAGAGCTGCAGATCAAGGTGAATACCTCCTGCTAAAAGAGGAAGTGTTCACATGACTTTCATGTCATGTCCTGTTGGGCTTCCCTCCCATTTGTCCCAAGGGCTGAACAGACACAGATCCAAAAAAAAGGGATCATAACCCAAGAGCTAAATATTAGACAAAGCAGACAGTTGTATACAGAAATAGGAGGGCACAAGGATTGCAGCTGATTTTGTAGCTATGATTTTACTGAAATTCAACTTCAATAAAAAGTTTAAGTGAACTGAATTGAGGATGGAGGAGGGAGCATAAATTCTCAGTGTGTATATGGATTACCTGTTAAAGGAACACTGACTGTGCCAACCCAGCATCAGCTGTTCGCTCACTCTTCCATGGAGGTGGCTGGCTCAAAGGAGGGAGATCTAAAAAGTTTCTAGAATCAGTGTGTTAAAATTCAGTATTCATTAGATCCTGGTTTCCTGAGTGTCGTAGTTGTGGGGAGAGGCACCACTGCTTTGCTTCCAAGTTCTAGTCAGGAATCTAATTTTCACCCATTTCTTCTTCCTCAGTTCGTTTTCTCTGGTGCCCCACTTCCTCTTCAGCCTCTCTCCTACTTCCTTTCTCACCATCTGTCCCCAAACAGTACTGTTTGCCTGCTGCAAAAAAGATGCATGTATTGCCAATTTATACTTAAGTTTCTTTTCTTCTCCTCTCTTTATAATATACTGAGTCAAGGAAAACAGAGCTGGGAGAATCTACCTGCCTCAAGGCAAGATTGCCTCTGCCTAAATGATTTGTCTAACCTGCTATTAAAACCATTCAGAGATGGAGATTCCACAACTTCCCTAGGCAAATCTATTGCCTAAAAATAGACTCCTGTTTATCAAATAGTCTGAAACTATAATCTGTAGCAAAGAATTATCTTATGTGCTCTACAGTACCTAGGCTGGCACAAACAAAGAGGCCAAAGTAATCTTCTGCCATGATTCCAGGGTCAGAAGAAGTCCTTAGAGCACAATCTTCTGGGTTTAGTCACAGCAAGTCTCCTGGCAGCTCTGTGTAGTGAAGTTAAGCTGCTTGAGCTGGTTCTGATATATAAGTGCAAGGCTCCATGGTAAACAAAAAAATCAGTATCTTAGTTGCTGAGATTACAGTTCTGAGTTGTGGCTACCTCCCTCCACACTCAGACATCTACAACCACACCCACACCTTGCTTGGAGATGATCTTGGGTTTCAGTTCCAGAGGAGTAAAATCTGGGACAAGATGAGATAGGTTTTCTGGGAGAAGACTGGCTTTGGTGGGTGGTTGGGATTGCTGTTACCCCAGCATAAACAATTAGAGACCTTCAGATGATTTAGGAGTAAAAATGAAGAATTTTCTGTCTCCAGTGTTACAGTGAATGCAGCTTTTCCCAGGTGAACACATTCTAATGCCCCCCCCCCCCCCCCCCCATCACACTCCTGGTTGAAAGCCCCAGGACTGCATGCACCGTGGATCTTTGACCCTCATAGAAGTGTTGGGGTTTTCTGCCTAGCATGAAACAAGTCAAGAGTCAACCAAGGAAACATCTACTCTGGTTGCATGTGCTATGAGGATATCAATCCTCAGATCTAGTGCTCTGGTCTCTTCTAAAAGAAGTTAAAACCAGATGCACATTTTCATAGAAAATGCAAATATCTCTAGTTCCTGTGTGTATGATCCATGCCTTGCTTAGCCCAGGCTTTTGCAGCAGATCTAAAGAGCTTAGAAACATCTCCTCACTTGCTGCCTGGGTCAAATACTCAACATAACGAAATCAAGTTGTGTCCTGTTCATTGATCATAGCTGTGGTTCTGGAACAGAAAGTGTAGAGTAGTCAATGGAGCTGAGCTGAGAGTGAAGAGGAAACATAGGGTCCCACCTTCCTTCCCTATCTGCTATGTTGCTGGTGAATGTTACAATTTATTTGCTTTCATTACTCTCTTCTCCACTGTCTGCGATCCCCTCTGATCTTCTGACAGAACATCGCTGACTAATGAGGTGTACATGTTCCCCAGAGGAAAGCTATTCCTCACTTCTGTTTCTGGGTGGTCTGGAGGTCTACTGAGGACAGAAAAACAGGAAGCCATCTTGCCCTGAACAGCCTAACCTTAGAGGATGTTCATGAGTGGTGGCTCTAGACAATGTGTGACCAATGAGATCACAACAGGTCCCTAATTTAAAGGGTCTTTGTTTCCATGTCATGTGCTTCAAAAAGCTGTACGGCAGTCTGTACTGCTGTTGAACATACATCCATTTACATAGAAGCTCTATGTTTATTAAAAATAATGGCCTTTGTCCTATAAGCCATGCTTTCATCTTTGGCAATACCACAACCCACCCTCACTGAGGTGCAGGATTTCCTTTGGCTGACTTACTTTGTACTTTTTGGTTATGAAATGAGTGTAGGTTCCTAAGAGGAAAATGATTGACACTTTCTTTGCACATACCCAGCCAGGCTCTGTTGCTAGAACCAGTGATAGTGGAACCATTGACCTCACTGGAGTTTTTCCCATTTACATCAGCAGTGAGTTTGGCTTTCTCTTTGTATGGAGAGTCACAAACCCCAGAGTTGCCTGAATTCTCCTTGACTTTCAGTGCTCTTAAATGAGCATCCATAAAGTGAATTTAGATGATTCAGTGCATTTTTTAGGTCCAGAATAAATAATTAGGTCCTTTCACTCAAAGGACCCAAAGACATGGCAAGAGCTTAATGCTGCCTGCCTAGTAGCAATTGTAACTAATGCTGTCGAATGGTAAAGTTAGTTGGAAGCACAAATTGAAGTTTCCATCCAGGAATCTCCTTTTCCCCAAGGAAATCCAAGATTCAATAGATAAATAGTAGAGAATCAAAGTTATCATTCTAATAATGATTATTCATCATTCCAGATCACATCTTGCCATCAGTGTTGTTAAATCTCCAGCCTCCTGTCCCAACGTGAAGGAAGTTAGATGGGAATATTTATGGCAGCTGTTAAGATAAGGCAAAAGGCGTCCAGCTGCGATTCTGAATGGCTTTTTGCAGCTGCACATGGCGGTGCTGAGACAGCCTTGATATGCTGCTTAGTGTTCCCAAATTAGCTCCCAGCAAAAAGTTTAAGCCTCTAAGCTGAATGATGGTGAGTGTCTCAGTGTTCTAACTTTTGCTTATCCTGGGAATTGAGGTAAACAAGTCTGGCTGCTCGGACTGTGAAAAACACGATTTGCCATTGAAATGCGTCTGGCCTAATTATGTTGAGGCCAACATTCCTAGCTCCAGAGCGATGTGATCCTCCTAAGGGTGCGATCTCAGACATATCCCCTTCCCCATGAAAGGAGTACTGAAGATCTGAGCCTCATATAAATAACAGTGTAGCGCCCTATGCCTAATGCTGCTGGAAGAGGCTTTCTGGTATCTGAGAACTTGAGTTCCATGAGAAAAAATTGGCTGTCTGGCTGATGTCCAATGCCAATCACGTTTGCACAGGCTCGGAGGGAATCTGGCACGGCTCATGACTGACCCTGAAGAGGAAGATTATTGCCTAGGAAAGAGTGCTGTGTTGGGCCAATGATGCATGGCCAAGTTTGATGAATTAATAGGATGAGGAGTTTATTTGGTCTCTCTGGAATATTTTCACTCTGCAGACTAAGGTAGTTGCTTTCCATGATGCTCTAAGCCTTTAAATTCCTTCTGGCCTGAACAATATTTTTATTATTATTATTTTTAAGCATGTAGACTAAACATGAT
>NW_009627425.1:253322-267451 GCF_000690535.1 Cariama cristata | reverse complement strand
CTTGCATTGGGAAAACGGGGCCCTTTGGATTGTTTATAGACAGCTCTGTGCTTTGGATGGCTGACTTTGCAGGACCTCTGTCGTTTTTTGGTGACACAAGGGAGGCAGTATGAAGGTCATTGCACCTCCAAGTTGCTAAGCTTTATTCTTAGTGACTTGAATGAACACCACACATAAACTCTGCTGGGACAACTAGTCTCTGAGAGGACAAATTCCAATTTTGCACTGAGTGGCACAAATCCAGAGTCAGATAACTGAAATCAGGAGAGTAATTTTGGATCAGGACTGAGGAGAACGTAGACTAAGGTCAGAATCTGAGTTGAACAATCCTCAGAAGCTGCAGACACTAAAGAGTATTTACTTGGAAAACCAAGGCATATCTGAAGATATTCAGACTTGAGCTGTCTGACCTGCCACATCTGAAAGCTGTTCTAGTTCTCTAGCTCCTATCCGGCAAGAGACTTATAGCTTCTCTGGCTTATCAGCAAGGACATTGATCAATTTGCCATCTCCCTCCAATGACTCTTATAATGACTTTCACAAGGTCACTGGGATCATCTCTTTCTGGTTACAGTAGTGGGACAAGCACAGGACATGTTCAATGATGGATAAACAGAGCATTAGATAGAGAGACAGGGACTGAATGAATGAAATGAATGACATGGATGAATGAATAAATGAAAGTATGGATGGTGAAGAGGAAAGAACAAGAGAGAAATCAGTCCCTTCCACAATGCCTTCAAAAGGCTCGTTTTGCATTAAGATAATGCCTCTGCCCATCACCCCCCAAACAGCAACAAACAGTGGAGGGAAGGATTTTCTATTCTGCAGTAACATTTGTGATACACATGAATAAGTAATCATCAACTGAGTTTTACCTGGGCATTATTATTCCTTACCAGGTACTTCTCTGTCTTTTAATAAGGCCCTTATGTTTGGTTCGGCACTATTTTTGTAACTTCTGGGTATTATCCCAGCTCTGTAGCTAGAAGACATTACACAGTTATGTTAGCTTCTGCTGCAGAAAACCTAACTTGACTTCAAACTCTGTCCCTCTTCTTCACAGTGAATGGTGCCAGACTGTTTGAAATAAATGGAGAAGCCAGTCATTAGAAATCCATCATATGTATGCATATCTGTTAAATTCATAGTTACATACACTCGCACACAACACATTCAGTTACCTTTGATTAGAAGTTAAACTACAGAACACTGATTTGTTCTCAACATCAGTTCAAGCACATCTTCTCCAGTACCAATGATTCTGCCCTTTAAGTTTAGCCCCAGGATTCCAGAAATCCTACATCAATCTCCAGCTCCACCACAGTTTTACCAACTGACCTCAGAAAACCAGATTCGTCTACAGGGATATGTTTCCCGTCTGTGATACTTATTCCTAACCTCTGGGAGGTTTGCCAGGATGCTGGATGTGGAAGAGTTGTTTAGTTTTTGTACTGGTACAGGATGCAGAGATCACTGTGACCTGCATATCAGGGCTTTGCAGGTGAAGCTTGGCTACGTTCACACCTCATCTGGAAACTTCCAAACAGGGCGAGATTAGGTCAATTCAGAGTTCAAAACTGGATGGCAAAGAGGTTTCCTTCTCGTGGCCCATTATACATCCTTCAACGCTCACTCCTACATTTTCCAGAGCTGTTCCCAGACTTTCATGAAAAACTTGTGAAGTGGAAAATGATGCAGCAAAGCTGGCTGAATTACTTCATTTAAAAGCCCTTTAAAAACTCTATTACATGTTAGAAACAGTCAGCAAGACAAGATTGCAGAAACTTTTTTTAAAGCTTTTCCTCCTCCTTATTACCAGGAACCCTTCTTTCTCATATATTAACCCTCTCTGGTGCACGAAAGCCTGGGCTAGAAACTCACAGGAAGGAAAAAAACAAGTCCTTTGCATTCAGTAGGGACAGACATCCTTTCACAGCAGGTACCTGTTTGGTTCCAAATGAAAAAAAATCCCAGGTGCTTTTTAAGTAAAATGTTTTAAATGACCAGAAACTACCCTTAAAGTGTTTGTCAAACATTATTAATAATAACTAATTGCTAAGGATTTTTTTTAAGAAAAAATGCTGACCTTTTGTTCAAATTTTGAGTGTAAAACTAATCAAAAAGCCTTCATTGAAGTAAAACCCTTTCTTTTTCCCGTTCTTCTGGTGAAGTTTGGTTAAGATTCTTACAGTACGCTGCAAATCCCTATTTAGTTAAATTAATCTTTTTTCATTGTCTAGGAATATTCTTAATGGCTTAATAAAAAGTACTAAAAAAAAGACTTGAATGGCAACAGGCTTCATTTGCACCTAGGTACCAGGTCTTTACATTTTGGCCCGGCCCAGAGGTTTGAAACAAAGTGCTTGCAGCTTGATTTCTAGATTCATATCGAACATAACTGGCATATATGCCAGTAGATGTTGTATCTTTGTATGTCAGGCCAACTCTTTTAGGCATTCGAATAAGGACATGAATGCTTATTCGAAGTGCGCATCTTAGAAACCTGTCTGTATTACTGTACTTGAGCTTAAAAACAATTCCAAAACATAGAGTTTGTGTAAAAGCAAAAAAAGTTTTCTTTTCCATAGTATTTGGGAGAGACAAATAAAAAAAAAATC
This sequence comes from Cariama cristata, assembly GCF_000690535.1. Taxonomy (NCBI): domain Eukaryota; kingdom Metazoa; phylum Chordata; class Aves; order Cariamiformes; family Cariamidae; genus Cariama; species Cariama cristata. The sequence goes on along the minus strand of NW_009627425.1, from coordinate 264,830 downwards.
AAAGAAATTAAAGAAGAGGGGTGATTTATGTCAATTTTGGAAGGGCCAACAGGTAAAGAGTGAAGTCCAACCCAGAGATTTGATATCCATTCTCTTTCAAAGGTGAAAATAAAGTTCACTCAGCTTTGCTTAAAAATTATTATTTATTTTTAATAAAACCCATTCACTCACTGGTCTGTTAGCTTGGCAGCCACTGCTTAATGCTGTCAACTGGAACATCTGAGTTTGGGAATAAACTCAAGTTCCCAGGACCTAGGCTGGCAGAGGGTAAGTGCATTTGGAGATGCTGCATTTGAGTCCCTGAAGGAGGAAAAACGCCTATAAAGCTCTTCAGGGATAGGAGATTCACAGGGTCTTGTTACGGTAGGCTCCCTCATGTCTCATTTGTGTGCCTTCCTGGCTGGGGGGAACTGCACGAGTGGATGAGGCCATGAAAGGAAATGAGGGCAAGGAACTAGTTTTTTTCTGGGCAGCAGAGATCGAGGTCTAGACACTGGGCTTTTTATGTCAGACTATGGGAAAGAATAGTTCTCAAAAGAGGGAAATTAATTAGGGCTACAAATAACTATGAGATGACTGGCATCTTAACCCTGTAGGTGCTGTCATCATTGGAAACACCTAGCTGAACTGTGGGTCCTGCTCTCTGTTCGTGACCACAGGTAGTAGAAAGTTATTCTCTTGTAGTGCGACATTAGCATTCATGACCCAGATTTTAAGAAACTCATCATTTTTAATGTTACTTTATGTTATGTGGTTACCCATCGCTTAGGAACCCAATCAAGATTCACTACCTCGTTATGTTGAGGATTCCCTGGAGTCCTTGGGTGGAAATGCGATTGTCTCACATTGAGCACAGGACTAATGTGAAACATTGCATTCAATTCAGCCAGATTGCATTGAACCACTTTTCAGTAAGCTGTGAAATTCTTGCTGGATTCTTCTCATGAATGGGACTTTGGTTCAACCACAAGAGACTCTCTCAAAAGAGACACTCTCTCTGCCTTTTTCTAGGTCATCCAGCTAATTGTGTTGATTTTCAAATGTAGCCCTGTTTGTAAAGGGGCAGCAAAGACAGGGATTGTTTTTTGCCAGGAAGATTTCTCAGTCTTGCTTTTGGGAGAGCTGTCTGGACTTCAGTTCATATTTTCAGTGCCATTTTCCTGGGCATCTTACCTATCCTCACTGTTGGGTTTCTGTCACGGTGGAAATCTCTGGCATGACTTTCATAATGTTAACGTTAAACCCATCAATTGTACTTGGGGCAACCCACACATCTTCCTTTCTGATGCTAATTTGGTTTCCTCCCTGGCAGTCTGAAGTATCAAAGCCAATCCTTTGCAGCATTTCTTCAGAACAGACCATTCTAAAAAAAAAAAAGGGCTGGACACCATTTCTTTCCACTTTCTAGTGCTGATGTTCCAAATCACTCATTATCTCTCTTTTTTTTTTTTCCTTCAGTGGACATATAGAGTCTTTAAAACAGAAGAAAAGAATCTGAATATCCTTTGGTGCCAGCTATAAAAATTAAAGTCCAGTTGAATCCAGATATTTCCCTTCTTATCACATTCAAGGCCTCCCTTCTGCAAGGATCTGGTCTTGCTCTCTCTGTTTCCATGACTGTAACCCACAATTACAGCCTCTGACCTCAGGCCACTCGAGAGAAGTGAAACCATAAGGGACATTTTGCCTGAAATTCAGTAGCACTGAGGTCAGTGGCTTTGGGCCTTAACAGAATATCTCAAAACCATTTTGGTTATTTAGTGGCAAGAGACGAGTTTCTGAGGTGGGTGTGAGAAGTGAAACACTTTCCTATGAAAGCCAGCCTCTGAGGCAGGAGTCAGGAGATGGGATGGATGTTTTGCAGCATCGTGCTGTGGGATTTGGTTGGGTTACCCAGAAGGAATTGGCCTCAAAACTGGCCCTATGTGTCGTGCAGAAAGATTTTGCCACTAACACTTTGCAGAATTACATCTACCAATTATTGGCTGGTATTTCCTAGCAGAAGCAATTTGTACTTGTTTTTTCCCCTTTTTAAAAAAGGAAAAAACATTGCCTTTCCAAGGGAACATCAGAGTGCTTAACCAATAAAGCATTTTCTTTCCTTCAGGGGAAATAAAGCATCCTTCTATTTCATATAGATTTTACATGCATTGCAACACCCTTCTAACTTTTCCAGGCTTAGATTACAGTGCCTGCAGTTCTGGCATTAAAGTTGATTTACACCCCAAAGTAAAGTAAAATACTGTCAGAGTAAGAGCTTTGAAGGCTTTGACTTCACTGAGGTTAATGGAGTGCATACTGTTAATGTCAGCTCAAGGATAGCTCAAGGGAAAATGGAATAATGTCAAAAGTAAGCAAATTACGGGAAAAGTGACACTTAGTAGTGTTGTGAGGCTTATCCTTAGTATAAATATCAAAACCTGCCCTTTGTTGTATATGCTGTGCATTCCTTCAATTTGTTCTGAGATGACTAACTGACTGGACCAGACTTTTCTGTATTCTGCCATAACAGGAGATTAAACCTCCATGTAAATCTTCCATTCAAATATCCACAGTAATTGCAGTTCTGAGAGTTCACTGAGGACTTTGGTCACGAAAAGACAGACCCAAATAAGGAATCAGTTCATCTGATATAAACACAAATTTTGCCCATGCTATGGAACTGAGATGTGAGGATTTTACTTAAAATGCCTTGGAGTGAACACTGCATAATTACCAGTTGATGGCTCTATTACGGTCAATAAGTTGACTTTCTGAGAGGTTCCGTCATGGACACTTCAGCTCTTCATCACATTTCGTATTTTCTTCTTCAGTAAACAACACCATGTTCCTGTCTCCCAACTTTTGCACCACCTTTTATAGTTCTTTGATTCAGAATAGAGCCTGAGAGCCTCTCCTGGCCAAAAAGTATTTATTAGTCCCTTACCGCCTATAATATGTGCAATCACCTTGCGACCAAAGAAATGGCATCACTGGAGAGTGACATTTCCAGATTTGGTGAAAAATTCCCTTTGATATGTTGAGGAGGAGAAGACTTGGAGATATTGTGACCACAGGACACCTTCTTTGAACATGGCCTTCATGCAAGTAGTTTCAGCTGTTTCAGCTGCCAGGCAATAGACATGTTACAGTCCTTAGACAAGACATGCATATTGTGCCAAGTGAATATTCTAAAGTGTGAAAAACAGGATGGCTTTCTCCTTGTATATGTCATGTTCTATCCCTCATTTCTTCTTCCCCCTGTCCCTATAGCTTTGAAGTCACTCTCCAGTGATGCCATTTCTTGAGCTGTAAGGTGGCTGACAGCAGAAGGCTGAGGAATGCCCATTTGGATCAAAACTTCCAAATTCACTGAGCAGTCAAGGGGCTAGCAAGACCAGCTACACTCTTCCTCCTCAGATATACTGTAAAGGTTGTCCTAAGAACCTTAGGTGATTCAGATACTTTTCGGTATTGTGGTGGGCACCTTTCCTGCTTAAATGAGCTTGAAAATAGAATCTAGGTAGTATATAAGTCTCTAGCTCTTCTTCCAGTACATTTCTCTTTTATTATTCATGGGCAAGTTTGTAAATGACCAAGTTCCTTTCAGTACTGTAAGCCAATTGTTTCTAGAGCATCCATGCTGTAGCATCTGCTGCTATCTCTAATGTTCTTGTGATCTTCAACAGTATGTGAAAAACTTGTTACCCAGTGGGACTAAAATTGGTCTCACGTTGACTTGTTCCTATTATTTCTTCAGCAAGGACACTGAATGGATGATCTGGGCATTGGCAGGTTCTGGTCTTTAAGCATTCCACAGATTACATTCTTTTGATGTACCTAGGGAGCAGCAGGAGGTTGTAAAATTAAGTCATATAAGGAAGGAGAGTTTCCAACATTTACCACAAGGCCTCAGCAGATGGTGGGAGTCAGATTGCCCTAGATGCATCAAGAGAAAGATGATTGTGAGACTGTTTTCCAAGAGAGTCTTCCTAATTTTCACTTTACAGTGAGCAAGTTGGATTAATCTGAGGCCCCGCTCTCTTGGATGAGTCATACACATGGATTTTTGTGCATACACTTTTGTATTAATCAGCAATTTCATTTTGACTCACTCCCTTTTTGTTCACTCCTCATTAAACATTCCAGCAAATGACTTTGCGTTCAGTCCTGTGCTTATCCAATCGCACAAGTTTTGGCATTCTCTTATATGGTGAAAGGATGAAAGCCATTTCAGGCTAGAAACAAGTAAATTTAGAGAGAACACTTACAAAGAGTGAATTTAAAATGAACCGTGTGACCAAGCTGCCCAATCAGAATGGTTAAATCCCAGCAACAAATTGCCCATGAACAGACAAAGGAAAATGACTATTTATTTGAATGACTTCACCGCTGGACTCACACAATATGTACATTTGAAAGCAAAAAATGAAATACAAGTCATCCAAGAAACAACCTGCTATGAATCATTGACAAAGAAATGCATTTGCAACAAGGAGTCTTAAATAGCAAAATTCTTGCATGAGGTAGCGTGTTTCAGGTTCAAGTCTTACATGGGACTAAGGCTTCTGAGTGGACCCTTAATGTAAAATGTAGAAAAAAACTCCCATGCCTTTAGCTGTTTTATATTTTGGGCAGGACATGGGTATTAACTCCTTCCTTTCCCTGATCTGTCTGGTGACTTTTTTGAATGTTGACAGTTTTGCAAAATTGATGTCTTTTTTTCCTCTTGGGGAAGGCCTGAGCAAGGGTTAGCAATGTCATCCAAGCAGTGCAAGCAGAATGACTAAAATCCTGCACATAGCTCTGAACACATAATCTAGGCTAAGTCACAGAGCTGGCTTGCCAAAAGGACACGAATGAAAACCAACTTCAGTTCCCGCCGGCGGCAAGCTTGGAGGAAAGATGATCTGTTTAAGTCTAGTCTCTTTCCTTGGGCAGTCCCTTGTTCAAAATGAAAACTAAAATAATATCAGAGTGCCAATATGTTTACTGAAAAGCCCTGCATGGCGCAAACACTGTGCGGTCCAGGTGACTATCTGCCAAAGAGTCTGCACAGAGAGGCACGGCAGACTTTTCCAACACCATGCACTGCCTGCACACTCCTCTTCTGGAGTATCTGAACCTCTGCAGTCTATTGTGCTCCAGTGGTAATGACCCTGAGGACCTGAAAACTTCCAGTTTAGATTTCAACCGAAAATCTTTCTTCTGAGAAAGCAAAATGTGGAGCAATTCAAAACCAATTTCTCCTTTTCAGTTCCTTTTTAAGGAGGTAATCTCTCTGGCAGGGGCAACATAGTTCAGTTTGAAAGAAGGATGGGATTGAGGCTGGGTCTCATTTCAGGTCTGTTTCTAAAACCTGATGGTCACAGTGAAGCCCAGTATGATTTTTTTCTGCACTGGGAGAATGCAGTATTTTTTTTCCCAGCAACTTAGAGGACTTTTCCGGGAATCAGAGGGCACTGGGGTGAAATGTCACAGCTTTAATGGCAAGTTACCCAGGCTCTCTTTGTTAGGGATATGTGATATATTTGCATGTCTACGGAATATTTGCCACACTCTTCCATGAGGCATTGAAGCCAGGCTTTCAAATGCTGAGTAAATCTTTATTCCTTTTTCATGCCCAGTTTAATTTATTCCATCAGCACTGGCTACATAAAGACATAAATCTTCCCATAGAACAGTACAAAACAACCAGCATCAATTTGTAATTTCTAATGATTTAGCTGCAACTGGTAGGTGGCCAGGAATTAGTGCACTTCATCTTTTCCTTAGGTTTCATATAATAAAGTGAATAATTGGGGTAATCAATTTGGAAAAAAAAAAGCTGCACCTGTTTTGCTCACAGCAGAATTTGGAGAGTAGAACCTACAGGTTAGAGATTACAACATCCTGGTTGATAAGAGGCCTTGATAGAGGCAGAGACAAAGAGAGGTCCTGAAGTTCATGGGGAAAGTAAACACCTTGAATATTCAGCTTATCTCCAGAGCTGCCCAGTCACTTCTCAGTGGAGATCTGCAGAAGGACAAGGTCTCCTCATGTTTCCAGCTCCACTGACTGGGGAGTGCAACAGAAAAGCGTGGGAAGAATCAAGTGTCATCCTTTCTAGCCCCAGTCTTCAAACTCTGCACAGAGCTATTGACTTCAGCTACTCTGAACATTTGCTTTAGCAGAGAGTAAGATTTGAAGAATTTAGGATGTTCAAGGGAAGAGACATTTCTAAAATAAGCATCTTTTTAACCAAAGTGCTCTTGAAGTAGTCTAGATTTTCTCCTTTCCTCTCCTCTTTCAGGTCTTCCTATGAGAAAACACACTGGAGGGAACAAGACTGTATTGGGAGTGGTTTCCTCATGGTTTTCAGACAGTTGCTGTGGGTAACCAGTAGCTTGAAAGAGAGGAGCTCATGGATAACATGCTGAGGAACTAATCCAGGACGGATGTGAGAGCATATTCAGAGACTCCTCTTCCATACTGGCTGGCAGACTCAGGAAGCTGGAGTGAACTCTGCAGCACCCTTGGGTCTTTAATTATTCTGGGTAAGTGCATGTGAGGGAAAAAGGGGCACGGGGGTGGGGCATAAACCTCATGCATCAGTCAGAGCCCACTGCCTTTGAATGCACATTGCTATCTATCTGCCACATGAACTGAAGGAGCCACTGGCAAAGGTAGTATGTTGTTACTGTACAAGAACAGATGGTTAAGGGGAGATGTGATACATTTAGGTCCCTGCTAGCCAGCAAAAATATATGGATATTCAAAATCCTGGCTCCTCTTCTGGATTCTGGGAGGAAATGTGGCCTAAGCCAGTACACTCAGCACAATCAATCACTTAGATTTAGTGTGCAATCTTGCTAAAAGGTAGATTGTCATAAAAGGCATCTTAGCTCTGTGTACATCTCTTATAAAATCTTTCCACAAACTCATTTTTAAAATGTATAAATAGTCACTCTCTATCTCCTCAGGCATTGATATAGGGCTGACTTAAATGGAAAACTGAAAAAATGAGGAGTTGAGAATAATAACTATGACCGTCCATGAGGATGGCAGCTCACTGTGCTTTTCTGTAGCTCAAAGAACAAACATTGTTGTGACCACCTATACTGCTGTTTTTTTGCAGTTATGCCCTTCTATTTAGGATTTCAACTCATCTGTCTGCCATGTAAAAAGTTTCTAGTACAGATGCACTTTTCAGACACAACGTGCAGAGACTTTGGCATCTGGACCATATTCAGCTCTTACGAGCTCTAAGGACCACATGCACATTGCCATGTCGAAGTGTTTAACCCCAACATAACAGCACCTTCTTCTTCCCCAGTTCATTCCCTCTCAAGTTTCCTCCTGAAAGCCTTAAGATTTCAGACTGTTTCAAGAAAAACAGTTAGGGGAACAATGTCTAGTTTAGAAAAGTAATTTATTTTCCTCCATCTCTTTTTCAGAAATGGCCAGACTGTTAAGGCATTAATTACAAAAAAAAACCAACATCCACAACAAAACCCACTAAAGAAAAAAAAAAACAAGCCAGAAAAAAAGCCAGCCTGAGGCAGAGTACGAACATGGAAAGTCTCAGTCTAAATGATTACAATTTGACAAAGCTATAAATCCATGAAAAGAAGAACTTACACTGGAGACTTAAGAAAAGTTTAATACCTATATTGTTAGTCTCAATGTTAATTACATAATGCATTAATAAATGGGTATGTGTTGTTATTCACAGGGGTGCATTTGGACAGTACTGCACTTACTGCCCCTTAGGAATTCATTCTCAGCAGCTGCTGGAAGAAACGCTATCTGCTGCACAGACTGGGAACTGTCAGAAAGGAGTAAGATCCCATGTAAGGTTATGAACCCCTTTTCACCTTGTGTTATGCATCATCAATCTTTAAACATGATATTCCTGTTCACATTCAAACAAATACCAAACTGCCATAAAAGATTCTTAAAAAATATATAATAAAATCATCAAACCAGTTATAAAAGTAGTGAACACAGAAGCTGATTCATTGTAATAAGCTCAAATGAGAGATAATGATCTAAATACCTCCACATTTTAGGAAAATGTGCACCTGGAATCTACCCAGGGCTTTCACAATGGGCTGAACCAGCTCCTTCAGACTCTGGGAAAGTTCAGACCCACATTCCCACTCTCTGGCTCGGAACCATCTCAGCTTTGATCTTGTGTATATTTCATCAAGTTGCACACCACTGGTTCCCCATTGTGGCTCAGTTCAATTGCATCATTTAAGAAAAGTGCTATGGAAGGTGTGGGGAAAATAACCATTTTTGGTCCACACTCACAAAGCATACACACAAAGTAAGAAAACAGAGAAAGAAAAGAGAGAGAGAGAAGGAGGAGGTGGCACGTGATATCATGTGAGCCATTTTCACTAAGCCTCATTGCTGCAAGGGTGAAATCCTGCCATTATGAAATTTATTCATTCTCATCCAGAAGTTATGGGCCTGAAGAGGGGATTTCCCAATGAAATTTTGTGGTTTGTGTTATGCAGGAAGTAAGACCCTATGAGTCTTAATGGTCACTGAAAGCTTTAAAGACATTTCAGCATGCTTGCAAGACACACTCACAGGAGTTTCACTGAGCAGGCAACTACAACTTACATCCCAGCGCTTGGATAATTTCCATTGGCTTCACATATGCTTGGGCAAAAATCAAGACTTGGGTTTCTGATTTCTGCCTCAGACTGGAACCAGTTTAAGTCCATAATGTTTCCAGCAACATATTTGTTTGGTTCTCTCCATGAGCTCAGCCTGAATCCTACTGATTTGGAAAAATTAGCCAGAGCAAATGGCCCATGTTGGGAGTGTTTCATGAGTACTGATACAACACATAGAAACAGGAGTTTGCATGCCTGAAGGAGCACTGGCACCATAAGGGATCTTTGACCAAATTTGCCTTTTATCTGTTCAGGGCACTGAGATTATGTTTCACAATGTTCTAGTCACAGCCTCTAAATTGCCCAGCTAACCCAGACTTAATCCCACCAGAAAAAAATAGAAGAAAAAACCTCCTTGAATCCATTACATACTTTAACTCAAATATTTTACCAAAGAAGTGGCTTTTAGACGCAGCTACCCATCTTACAATGTCAATTTAAGAAATGTTTTGTGTCGATGTTTTCAACAGACACCAGAAGCAATGGACTCTTCATTGGTGAGCACTGAACAAATGAAACAGCTGTATCTGCTCTGCACCTCTGTTCCTGCAAATGAGGCCGTAAATGCTTACTAATCTCTAAGGAGCTTGTGGACCTACACAGAGAAGGGCCACAGGGAGCAGAGACCTCCTCTTCCTCATTTCATTCATCTTAATCCCATCATAGAATAATAACTGAGGGCAGTATGCTCCCTGAGTTGTGATTTCAAAGGAAGGTAGCCCTATATCCATAGTACAACCCAGCTCTAATGACTCCTTGGTAAAAAAGCAACAGGAGTTTCTTAGTGGTAAACAGTATTAATCACCATTTCCCATCGGTGCAGCCTATTATGAAGCGATTAAAGACTGTTTACAATGAAGGAGGAAGGGTGTCTGGGGGTGGTATTTGTTTTGACAACCATTCATTTCCCAAAATCCCTGGGAACCATGTTCCTGGTTTAACTACATGGAAATCTCTGAGGTCAAAGGACTGAGACAAAGTATTATTCCTTTCTTACTCCCTTGTGCTGCAATCTCATTCCCTGCCTCTGTCAGCCAGTATCAAAAAGTGGCACTGTCTGCAAAGACCCTTAACTTTCCCCAGAAGGTAGTTGCTGTCTACTGCTAGGACCCCATGGCCTGTGAGAAGGTTTTGGAATTTGGATGAGCAATTGGTTTCTCCAAGACCTGTTTACCCAAGCCCATTTAATTCTTTTGGCTTTGTGCACAATCTTGTGTTACTGCTGTCACTCCTCTGTTCTCCAATACAAACATTTTGAGGCAGTTTCTTTGCAGAATAAAATGCCTACAAACACTGCAGGTTGGTTGCCTTATGCCTGGCAAGCCTCCAACAGCTAACCCATGTCCTGCTCATATTCCAGGAACCTTCCTTAAATAAAATTAATTTTTGCTTAGGTGGACTTTTATCATCAAGCCAAAAGTATAGGGATCAGAGCCAATTAATGATTAGAAATAAACAGAGCCAGGGTGACTCTTAAGTCCACTGTACTGTTCTTTGGAATTTTCTGGTTGCTGCAATACTGAATCAAAAGGATTTCCCACCCTTCTAGCCCCGAGTACATTTTCCTTGTTGCAAATATCTTAGCTCTATAGTTTCTCCAAAAAGAAAAAAAATATTTAAAAGCACAAAATTGCATTTTTCTTCTCCAAATATGAAATGTAAGAGTTTGGGTGTGGTGGTATTTGGCACTTCTACAGGGTTTTGGCAGTAGTGGTACTTATCAGTGCTTGCAAGCAACTTGGTATAACCAAGGCTCTGTATGAAGACTATCCCACTGTGGCACTAGAATGTACTCAGAGTAAGAAACCATTCACTGTGCAAAAGAAGTTGTCTTACTAGACATGCTGGGGAAACAAAAGGGAAAAGAGAGACAAAAATGCTATTTTAATCTCACAGAAGGGCAAATAAGACAGGAATGTTATATAAGATGTCTGAAACAGGGTTTAAATATCACAGTTTAGAACTCATGAAATATAGGAAAAGGCATGATCCACACATGCACTCTTCCTCTGGGATCTCCTGCCAACAGCAGGAGCTAAGGATAGTCAGCACATTGCAGGATTTAGCTCAGACTGTCTTCCAGTAAAAAAAAATGGATTGAATTTGTGATTTGTAATATGTGTTCTATCACCGCAGGGAAAGTGCTGGGGAAAGTGCAGTGCTGTGCTAATTCCAGGTCTTGCGGGGAGCACCTTGTCTACAGTGGGAAAAAAACCCATTGTGAATAGGTGCAATATGCAACATCAGGAACAATTAACTGCAGGGGTAAGATTTAATGGCTTTTTAAAGTTTCCATCACTCAGTTATAGGGAGGGATTTTTTTAACATAAACCAGTGACAAATTGTTGGTGAGAACAGAGCCAAAGGAATGGTTCTGTTTTAACATCAGGGTTAATCGACCCAGCATAATCACACACTTTGGTTATATTTATCTAATATAATTCACTGAGAAAAATTCTTGAGTCAAAATAGCAGGTTTCCAGAGTCAGTCAGGGAGCCTGTTAAATAAATACCACGTTTTGAGGGGAAATATATCAAAAGGAAGTTTCACGTTTCTCAAGTGAAAGGTCTAAGCCCTGGCATTTTTCCCTCTGCTGTTCAATTCCACAAACATCTGAAATAAGGCAGTCTGCTTGCTACTGAAAACTTCCAATGAAACCAGAAACTGAGAGAATATCCCAAAAGGACAAGACTGGATGCTCTGGTGAGGTACTGCACAAAAGCTGCCCCTTGCATGGCTGCCTTCTGATTTTCTGCTCTGAGGAAAATTTCAATGCCAAATTACTGAGTTTAATGGTCATCTTCACTCCAGCTAGGCCAAATTAAGGATAAGAAAAGCTTGTAAAGATAAAATGGCTTA
>NW_009627425.1:230391-253297 GCF_000690535.1 Cariama cristata | reverse complement strand
GAGTGTCCTTTAGATATTATGCTGGAATAATACGTTTATGTCCCCAAATGATACGCTCTCATCATGTCTGCATCTGAGGCAAATGAGCTATTTCTGAGGAAACCTGACCAGACACTGGGAGAATTATTGCAGGAGCTTGAGAAACTTGGTGTGATAATTTACACGCTTCGTCTCGGGTACCTGAGCTAGCATGTATATCTCATTCCTGCACCAGATCAATATGTCAGCTTTGAGTCTCCCAGGTAGAGATGTATGACCACTTTTCAACTAGGCACTTTTTTAGATAAATTTATCCTCAAGAACTACTACCAAAAGATGCAAAAAAGAAAAGGTTCTCTGATCATTGTTAATTTAGGAGACCAGTATTTATTCTGAGAGCATTTTTGGTAGTTGGTTGCTTTCCACTATTTGTCCACTGAAGTGGACTCATCAAGATCGCCATTTCATCAGTCCCTATGCTTGCCAGTGGCTGAAAGGGTACATCAAAGGAAACAAACACTCCATGTGGCCTCTCTTTCTTTTACTCCTTCGGTAAACCTCAGCTCACGACCAACTTCAGAGACAGGATTTAGGGGTCACAGGTCTTTAACTTGCCCGTTATTAAGTTTAGATGAATAAAAAGTTCTTGTTGAGGATGGCAGGGAAGGAAAGCACCTCTGCTGGGATTTCTGATTTAGGGCTATATTCAAGGAGTATTTGAAGTTGAGATGCTTTCACATAGGTATTAATTGAAAGATTCCCTGAAACTTCTCTCTTCCACCTTGAATCCAAGGAAATGCCTAAAATTTTGGACCATTTTTCTCTACTGGTAAGGATTCACATCCGGGATAAATACTATCACTTGCACAGAGCCTTTTCTAGGACCAATGCAAGTATAAACTGAGCAAATAATTATTTCCAATGGTGGCTTAGCTCTTGCACAAAACAGAAAAACACAGTGAAAGGAATTTTTGAGAGATTAGGAAAGAGGTATCGCGAAACGCTCCGAATAAAGACAAATGGAGTGGGGAAGAGCGCTATCTGGGAGACTGACAAGGATACCAGAGGGGATGGAAAACAAGAGAGCTGTCCAAATCAAGTAACAGACTGTGTGACTGATGATCCAAGGACTTTGTTAAAAGGCAGCCAAGGTCAGGGAGACCTGGAACAAAAGGACCCAGGGAAGACCCCTCCGAAGTGCTGACAAGGAGGGAGAGAGGTCAGTAAATGGGAACACTGCTGGAAGCCTTGCCTTGGACCCTGCAGTGAGGATCCAAATGATGTCTAGGTTATTTGAAGAGACGGAAGAAAACTGTTCTGAGGGGAGAAGAGAACTGTGAAAAAGGTTACCTGAAAAAACAACGGAAAGAAGTAGTTTTGTCAGAGGGAGCCCTTGAAAAATCTGCCTTTTAGAAAGATCTGTAAATAATTTTTTCTTTCTCTTGGACTCTTAAAAAGTGTGTTCTGCCTAGGAATATCTCTGCAAACTAGTCATGTCTCTGTATTTTCACGCATTCTGTGACTCTGTTCCCCAACACACAGCCGAGGCAGAGACTGGAGGATAGAGTGTAGAGACTTTGTAATAGGGGCTTATCCCTCAACCTCAGGTGGGTATTAATCACTCTGCCTGGCCCAGCTTGGTGCCAATGGCAAATAAACACAGCGCATTGATCTGTGCTCAGAGGGACTCTTGGATTTGACAGTAATCCCTTTTGATTTAAAATTCTTTACACTGTGGAGGAGGCAAGTGCATTTTGTCAAAACTAAGGAACACTCTGCAGACTGGAGAAAACATTGGAGCATCTTATAACAGGCAATCTTTATTTTGCCAAAGCCTCCAGAGAGCTTGAAGCATTTTCCCGGACCCTTTCCCAGTATTCTTCTAAATGTTAATCCCATTCTCTCTACTTGGATATCCCCGAGCTACTGCCCTGTCCTAAAGTCCATGCTTCTGGAGAAAGACTCTTGGGGGTTTTGCACAACTCCTGCAGCAACTAACCTGAAGGAATACCTTCATACCTTTTGCAATAAAGCCTGCCCATCATCTTGGTCAATATACATTTTCTTCAGGAGAAAAAAGATGTTTTCTCTTCCTCTCCTCTCAGTTATGTCAGTAGGTTTATTACTATCAAGGGACTGAAACATATGACTTTTCAACCTCTACTTAATTTTGTACTTCTTGTGATGCTGTTTGAGAGCTTGTTGCATATGTAAACATTTGAAAGCTAAGGAGCCTTGACCCAGACTAGGTCCATTGCCCTTTGTGATTATGGTGGAGATCTACATGGTGTGCAAAGGGTTACCTAGAGACTGGTCTTCTGGCTGACACAGCTTCCTCCCTCAGTAAATGCTGCAGAGGGTTAAATACATAATAAACCCAGTGGGGAAGGAGAAGAGAAGAGAAAAGAGGGTTAGCCAAGCTGTTTCTTGTGCAGCAGTGCCAGACTGGTTATTTATAGCATCCTGGACCAGAGGCAGCCATTTTCCCTTTTCTCACTCCCTGTGAGGTGAGAGGCATTTTCACTCTCCCCTGCTCCCTCTCTCATAATTTTGGCAGCTCTTTTCCTTGAACTTGACCAAACGCAGCCAACCTCAACACAGCTGTTTGATAAACAGAAACAGGGGCAGCAGGCCGGGCTTTGAAGACACTTTTGCAGAGCAACAACTGAAGGTTTGAATAATGGTGCGCACTTGGCTGAAGACTCCTCTCATTTGGAAGGACATCAGGCATAAGCAAGAGTTCGTCAAATAATTAACAAAAATGGAGAAGAGAAAGATGCCAAGACAAACAGGGGCTTTTGACATGGTGCTCACTTCATGGCCTCTTTTCTAAACATTCAGTTATACATGCACACATACTAAAGGAATTGCCTCATAGATATGTGTTTAAGCAAGCTTGGTACCATGGTGGGACCTTGGAGGAAGCTCTTGACACATCCAGGCAGAAGAGAAAACATGACACAGGTGAGACAAATTGGCTGTTTATCCAGAAATATGAACATTTCCCCCACATTTTTTCTTCCACATTTTGCCTCTCTGTGTACAACTTACAAATACAAAATGGGGTAACAGTAACAAAGAAAAAAGAAAAAAGCAAACATTCAAAGTTAGAAGAAAGTGAAAAAAACAAACTACCTGCTACTATCTGCAAACCCCCTGGAAATATGAAAGACTGCCAAGAGGATTTGCTAGCCTAACTGTGCATACACAAGTTCCCATCCTCTGATATGGCGAGTATTCAAGAAAAGGAAACTTCTTCCAATGGGATGGGCAGAGCGAAATATTGTTATGTTTTTTAAAGATATTCCTTTCCTTAGCTGGGCTTTTAGGCTTTTAGGATTGCATCAGTATGTGGAAAGGTTTAAGAGGAAAGGCTGGTGCTCTCAAGAGGGTCAATACCCACATTCTGGAGCCTCTGGGACATCTAACTCACAGCTCAGTTCTAGTTTGCTAAATTGGCCTTTTGTGTTAGAGCCGGCCTTGGACATCTAGTGGTAAATGAGTTTCAGTCCTGCTTATTTAAACACCATCCCTTAAAGAGGAAAAACATCTGATGAAACTCAAAGCTCATGTTAAGACATATCACCCCCAAAGCTTATGTTAAGCCATATCACCCCAATGAAAGCTTGTTCCTAAATAACCATTCTTGTACATTGCCCAGTCATGCTTTCAGTGTCTCAGGAAGTGCGTTTCCATGCTCCCTTTTTATAGCATTTCCCACCGATCTGGGCACCCCACACAGAAGCTTTCACAGACTGTTTTTTCCATTGTCCACCTGTAATTTTTTGACTGGAGTGGAGGAATGAAGTAATGAAGGACCATCCCATGACTATATTCTTTCCTCAGCTTCTAGCACAGGCAGGACTTCGAGGCTCCACAAGCAGCTAGAACAATAGCCTTCTGTGAACTCGACAGGGGATTAATTTTGCACAAGGTGTTTCTGAAGGCTTGCAAATAGTTCCTGAATTTCAGTGTCAGTGACTGCCTCTGGCAATAGGTTAACAAGAGTGTTAAAGAGAGAACGCTTGTCTGTCTTCAACCCTCTGACTGGGTATGGTCGTTAGCAGTCCCCACTTTCCACCTACACAGCCCTGGCCTAGAATTTTGTCTCCATCACCTGATCAGCCCCAGTTCCCTTGAAGGCATTCATTTCTGCACTCTCATTGGCACATGCCAGGTCTGTACGACTCTCTCCATGATGCAAACATTTTACTTGGGACCCAGGCTCCCCTCTGCATTGCACTAAGCGCTTCCCTTGCTGAGGAAGCACAGGAACACGTTAATGCATAGCAGGACCTGGGATCAGGTTCTGTGTGGATGAGAGCTTTGTGGCTAGGCTTCCATTTGCTCCAAGCAGTGATATTTAAAGATGTGATCAGACCTTGAAAATGTTTGAGACCCAATGGGATTATGAAAGACTTGCTCCAGCACTGTTTGGACTGGCAGGGGAAATGCAGCATCCACCATCTGCACTGGTGGCATGGTGCCAGGAAAAGGTTTTTTGGGTGGTACTTAAGAGAAAGACAAGGTTTTACCCTCTTCCAGGCCTCAGCATTGGATGTGGACACAGGCTGTGCTGACAGAAGGCAGCTTTTACTGGCACAATAGGTCGTGCAGCCCAGGCCTAACACTGGCAGAAAAGAGCCGAATTAGTGCCAGCAACAAAGGTATTTTTCTGGACAGCCATCTCAAAGGAAGGGAATCGGAGACCAGTGATTTGCTGAGCTGCCCTCGGATGCTAACCACTTTCAGCACCTCTAGGTATGAACTAGATTTAGCCTGGCAATTTCTGAAGTAAAGTGTTCCAAACCTCATTACCTCCTGTCTTCACAATCCCACCCATAAAGGTTAACTGGAGGTGCAACCCTACATGAGGGACTGAGCTCATGACATGCGAGAAGGGGCTGCCATTTCGGAGTCATGACAAGTCTGATAGTGCTGTGTTCTTGGGTTGTCTCTGTGAATTTGACAGGGGACAAGCAAGAAGGATGTCTAGGTGCTTTCCCTCTTTCCAGGATTTGCCCTGGGGGCAAGTTGTTTCATCCACGAGGTCCTTGCCTGTGAAAACAAGCAAACTAATGTGTCATTTCTCTCTTTTCTCTCTTCCTAATCCATCACTTACTGTAGTCTCACAAATGTCTTTTCAGGCATTTGCAAAATCATTGGTGCAATTCTTTGGGACTGCCTGTAGACAAATACACAACTCTGATTCCCTCTGTGTGAGATGAAAGGAGGAGAGAGATTTACACTGTGGCTACTTCTTTGTCAACTAAATAATCTAGCATGGCTGTCTCTTCTCCTATGGATAAGCCTAAGTCATATTAATAAACCATTCTTTTAATAACTAAGACCAGCTAGCATCTTCTGTCCCTCACTGACCTCTGTATGAACACTGATTCCAAATATATGCCCAAATCTCATATAACGAACATGACCAGGCGGTCTCTTGATGTTATTCCCAGTTTATGTAGAGCACAGCACCATAGCAATCAATTTCTAACCAGTTTGTATCTGATCTATATGCTCTACCTTTATTGTTGATGATTCTTTAAAATGACCATGTGTCTGTGTAACAAAAAATCATGGAACAGTGACAGCAAGATGTCCACCTCCTGCTCCAAAGGATCTGATAGATGGTTTGGGTTCTTTTTAACTATGATCTCAAAAATCATCCCAAAACCCCACAAATGACACCAAAAATATCCCATGTAATAGGTAACTGCTCCAGTCACCTGGAGACATATGCACCAATCCACTGAAACTCATGGACAGGATAATGGAACAAAATTACTCACTTTTGGGCTTTGACTAGTCCAACAGAGTTAATGTCATTATTCAAACGTGACCAGCACTTCTGTCTAGCAGACAAAGCCTGCGGCACTTGAGTCAGAAGAGCTGGGTTGCTCTCCTAGTTCTGGTGTTGGCTTGCTGCTGGATTCTGGACAAGCCTTTCTGTCCATTTGGAAAGAAAAAGAAAAAGGAAAATAATGGCATGGGTATGGAGAGCTTGGAAATCATTTAATGTAAGAGGAGCTGAGTGTAACTGCTACACAGCAGTGTCTATGGAACCACTGTGGTATGTTTGCATGGGCCCAAGCCCATGCACGTGGGCATGGACATAGGCGGACTGCCAGGGAAGGAACTTGTTTGTTGCCTTAAATTGGGTCCAAGCTCTTGTCCACGTGAGCCTGCACAAATGGGAATTGTAGATGATGCCTTAGGCTACAGTCCATCCCATCAAGAGTTATTCCAAGTTTAGCCCGTCTTAAACCCAAGCACAGACATTTTAAGTTTGAGCTGCAGCCAACAGTGTGATGAAGCTATAAGCTATAGGGTGCTTAATTCTGTTCTGAAACCACTCTTCACCCTGTGGTGTAGACCTAACCTCCTTGGAGACTGTTGTCTGAGAACATCTGCAGGAGACTCCCTGGCACCGACGGGATGAAGAAGTTGCAAAACACGAGGGGTGGGTCTATGTGGAGGGGGAACGGCAATGCAACCCTGGCCAGACTGGTGCTTCCTTCAGGTCAGCGTGGAGAATGTGGCTGCAATGTGCGTTGGAGACCCACCAGCTGGGCTGTCCGTTCTTGTTCTCAGAAGGATCTATGCATGGTGTTAGTCCCACTGCTCCACCATGGGGCGGCTGGCCACAGAAACAGTCAGTCTCAGGCAGGGTCATCCAACTGGCAGTTCAGCAGAGCCAGCTCTTGGAGCAGAGGTTTCCTCAGAGAACAGCCCTGGCTGGGGAAGTTTATCTGATTTTGCCCCTTCTGGATAAACACTGAACCTGGGTTTCAGGTTGGACGACTTGTTTCCCATTGAATTTGTTGTCTTGTGCTTTCCTAGAGGAATGACATTGCAAAAGGTACCCCTTTCTCCCTTCTCTTAAATGCCTTTCCAGATTTACACCCTCCCAGCCCTACAGGCAGCCTGCCTACTCATATTTAAAGGCACAGTACACAGAAACCAGAATTACAGCTGTGCAGCCCACGCAGTCATGTCTGCAGGACAAACATGTGCATCAGTAGAGTACAGGAGGCAACGAACAGCTTTTTTCCTTCCTTTTTTTTTTTTTTTTTTCTTTCAGGTGCTATATGATGAAATGGAGATATGTAAGAACCACAGGAAGCATTTATTTTAAGTACAGGCTAATGCCATGAATGTTATTTGCATTACATGACAGCCCAATGAACCACAATATGAATAAGGGAAGGAAAAACTAATGTTTTCCTGACCAGTAAATCTCTCTGTTGCTTTCTCAGGTTTCCTATCAATGCCAATTTGTGTTTCCTTGCAGACCATTAGGGATGTCAATAGGTAACAGACAGCATCGGTGAGGGTTCAGAATTGCATGAGGCCTTGTGAGTAGATGCTAACATATTTCTGGGGGGAAAGAGGTGGGTGGATTCAGGAGCTCAGAAAGGAGGTGTTGGTCTGGCTGATATATATTTCCCTTGATATATAACTGGTAATTTAAGCCCATCAAAGTGAAATTAATTTTGATATCCTGAAAACAATGTGTTCTCAGTTCAGATGAAAAAGACAGACAAGCAGGCAGGCAAAAGCAAAATATTCTAGCACAAATATCCTGCTGGCTATCAGGCAGATAGAGAGACTCAGGCAGAGGATAACCTCTGTTTGAAATGGTCAGTATCCCGGCAAATATCAGCATATGTAACTGGAGTTCATCAGCCTGTACTTACAGCTGGATACAGAACACCCTACCCAGACACAGAGTGTTATCTTGCATTAAGCTCTCAACCACCTGAGGACCTTAAGTGAAGTGTGATTAAGTGTCCTGCTGACCAGCTGCTCCCTCCAGCTGAGGGTGGGCTGCTTTTCAGTAGTAGGTAAAATCCCTTCTATGTAATATCAAGTTGGTGTCCTGCCAGGAGATAACCATCCCTCCTTTTGCTTACCAAGTCACAGACCCTCTCACAGCATCTATGGCCGGGAGGCTCACTTGATCTTGCTTCTTGTCTGAAATCTGCTGCCTCCCAGCCATAGTCCAGGAATGTCACCAGCTGATTTGGTCATAAACTCCTACTCTCACTCCCTAGGACTTCCTCGAAGGGTTACCTGATTGTCTGCTCACACTTTGCTCCAGCTTCATTCAGCCAATATCTGCAGAGGGGATGCGGAGATCCAAAGTGGCTGGTGTCTCTGTAAGTAGCATGGAGAAAGTGAGCCAAGAGTGGCCACCAACTCTGCTAGCTAGCCCATAGCCGGAGGCCATTTGGAAGGCCCAAAGGTATCTTCATGGTGGCATGTCAAAAACTGAAAAGTGATTTGGTTCTGTACAGGATAGGCACACAAGGAAATAAAAAGTGACCTCTCAAAAAGATGTAACACAAGCAACAATCACTTGTTCTCTCCCCACAAAGAAAAGGCCACCCACAGAGAAACAGAAGTCATCATTTTCATTAACCAGAGGGCTAGTTTAGCTTCCACTGTTCAAATTGGATGACAATTTATTCTGCACCCTAAGTTACAGAGAGGATGTAACTTCTGGAGTAACTGGATTTTGACATCCCCACCCCATTGCTCACCCCTTCCCTCCAGGCAAGGATGACAGCAAGAAGCACCACCCAACCCTTGCATTAAGCGTTATCCGATACAAGCAACGTCCATGGCTGTGTGAACGTGGTTTCTCTGGTATGAGAGAAGAGGCCCATTTAGACTCAAGCCAGAGTCAACATGATTCATTGGCTAATACATCCTTCACTGCAGGGCTCAGGAGGTCACTGTAGGTTCAAGTCTCACACTGGGACTTGGACTGGTGCTTGACACTGTGGGGAAGGGAGGGGAGATGCTGAGCTCCTGGAGGTGCTTCCTATTGGAGGAGAGAGAGATTTCAATCTGAGATCCCTGCTGGCAACTCTTCCAAAGGGGAATTAATTACACCAGGGCAAATTCATCCCTGGTGGAGGCTCCCTTAGCTTCAATGGGGTTGTCATGGGGCTGATTCTGTTGTTAATTTTGAAGGTGGGCTGTATGCTATTTCTTTCTTTCTCTTGTTGTTGGTTTTGGGTTCTTTTTTATTTTTTGGTTTTTTTGGGTGACCTGGTCTTCTGACTCATGTCCCCTCTGGCAGTAAAACAAGTTCCAGCAGCCAAAGGTGTGTGTGTTTGTAAGAGCCCTTGCAGAGTTACTGCACAAGCTTCTGGCCTGGCTAAGTCACTACTTTATTGCTTTGTAGACCTCTTTCTTTCACCTTTCTGCTAGGACTGAGGGAGTGGGAAAAAGGATATATAGTCCATCTGTCTCTCTTTCCATTTCCCAGCCATGCAAACCCCTAACACAGAAGTGGTGATGGGAGAGCCGTATCTGTCCCCCCTTCCCTGCACATCTAGCTCTTTGCTGCTTTTCCATCAGCAGCTCTGATTTTAACACTGCTCTCTCTTTGCAGAGAAATGCATGAAGCTGCAGCAGCTTGAAGAACTGTTCACGAACAGCTACAGGCTCAGCAGGGAAGAAGGGATGTGCAGGTAGATCCTTCCCTCCTGTCATTTCAGAGGACTTGCTGGAGCTTGGTTAAACAGTCTTTTGCAGAGTGATGACAGCTGAGGAATACACAGAAAAGACAAGAGTTCTTCTGCAGCCAGCTTCTGATAGCTTAAGCTCCTTTTTCCCGATGAAGCAGAAGGGAATATTCATCCCTCTGGATCAGCCTAGTTGGCAGTAAAATGCAACCAGCTCTGGGTGAAACCCAGGACTGTGTACAAGGAAGGGAGGAAAATCCTCATTTCTGGGCAAAAGGGATGACAAATTTAAGGGAAAGTGGGTGTCAGTGTTGTCTGAGCACAGCTGGGATACGCCTGCTCTGGGAAAGGGGTCTCCGTGGAGTTCTTTAATTCCAAAATGTTTGCAGCACCTGGTCTTAGAGCATCATCTAAAAATGAGAGAAAAGTGGAAGTTGTCAGAATCTCTCTTTGTAGAAATATGCTGAAGTATGAAACAATATTCCTTATAGATGCAACATCTGAGTGTACAGTAACCAGTAAAAACTATCCAGCCCTCAGCTCCTGCTGCTTCTCTCTCAAGTGACCCCTTTTATCTATTCCCTCTGAGTGATCCCAGTGAGCTGCTTCCATGATCACTTTGAATTTTCTTCCCTACTCTTTTTCAAGCAAACAGGAATTACCATTCACTCCATCTGTCAGTCACCCACTAATAACGTTGAATCTGTCCACTGATCAAAATTGACAGAAGGTGAAAAGAAGTATTGTGTTCCTACTATTATTGTGAAAATACTCAACTAGGGTAGAGGGAAGAGAAACCCTCTGAAGGGAAAAGTTACAGCAGGGAAAACACTATTTTTAAACATCAGAAAATCCAGCCAAACAACATTATGCCCCAGCGTCCACAGTCAGTCAGTTCTGCTCTTCACAGGACTGATTGTTTCTGAAGTGGTTGCACAGCAGATTTGACTGATTGCTGCCTGACTGTCTCCTTCCTCATTTTCCTCTTAAAAATCCCTGTTGCAGGACCATGGGAACAGAAATAGTTCAAGAGAGCAATCCAAGGGACTACCACTTTGGGAGAGACCTTGTGCTAAACCTGGCTGCCAGTTCATTTCAAAGGACAACGAAGTGGGTCAAAGTCATCAGCTCTGAGGTCATTGGAATGGGGAGGAGTAAAGATGGGTCAAGTCATTTGTTTGCATTAAGTTTGTCAGCACTCACAGATGATGCTGACTGGAGGCTTTTAAATTCTCCCTTCTAAATCACCAGAGCTGAGGCTGGATGTGAAACCTGGTGATGTTAGTGCAATGAGACCCATTGGCAGGCTTTGGCCAGACCCTGTTGTCCTGTCTGATTCTCTGCAGAATGGATAAAGGAGGATCTTCAGCGAGGCTTGCTCTGAAAGAGTTAATGTATTTTACAAGGAAAGCTGCCATCCCTCAAGGTCATTTTATCTCTTAGTTACATGAATTCTAGGAAAGCAAAGATTCCTTCCAAGTAAGTTGCTGGTTTATCCAAGTGATGCTGTTACAGAAATTGTTGTATAAGATCCAGGTTTTTCCAGGGTATAGCAAGTGTGTGTGGTGTTTAGATTTAGGCTGTGTGCTGCCAAGCTACTGACTCCCTTTTTTCTTCCCTTTTTCCTCCTCCCACCCTCTCTCTCTCAAATCACAAGCCTAAGAATAATTAATAAGAATAATAAATAAACAGATGAAAGTGGAAACATTCCCAAAACCTGTTATCGCACAAGCAGTTTCAGTCCAGACCATGCTAGTTTCACATTGAGTCTTGCAATTGTCAATTCTCATTACTTCCCAGTGTTGAGTGCGGGAGGGGAGAATTTCGATCTCTGTTTTCCAGAATCAAACCCTCTGTTTAATGTGGTGGGGAAAGTTGAGATGAAATATAGGTCTCGAGGGATTTTCCCTGTGTGAAAGCTTATTACAACTGTAACAATACCTTCTAATCGGAAAGGATTCTGTTACATGCATGATATTCTGGTCTTGGGTGGGGGGGAGGGAAATGAGAAAAAGACAACATAAAGCTTTAAAAGCAATTAAAGGAGAACAGAATTCATTCTGCACCTCCTCCTCCTCACTGCTTGCATTTGCTGTTTACACAGAACGTTTTCTGCATTTTGCCAGGGGTCTTGTGAGATCTGTAGGAGTTTTGCTGGGTCAGGTTGTTGAATGACACTGTGCAGCAAAGCAAAATTTACAAACTTGGATTCACCCGCAGGAATGGAAAAATGTTTAGTGGTGTTTGAAATATAGAATCCATATTACCATAGCAAGAGAGCCTAATGGGCTATCTAAATGAATATTCAGTTACCTCTGAAGACAGGGAACCACTTAAAATGTGTCGTGGTGTCCAATATAATAATAAAGTTGCAGACAGAATAAACCCAAAGGCAGAGTCCCTGCCCAGATCCAAGTGTCTCTAGGCCTATGCTGGTGATGTAAACGGCTTCACTAAAGCAACTGAGAAAAAAAAATTAGTGCTAGCCTCTAATGTAGACACATACAAGTTGTTTACCTGTGGCTTAGCTTCAATGAATTATATTTGCTATAAAAGAGATGCAAAGAAATTGTGAGGGGAGGAAGAGAAAGGTACAAAAAGTTGAAGTACCTTGCTCAAGCTCAGGGATTAAGTCACTATTCTGTTCTACATCCACTGCATTGCACTGCCTCAGTTTCTTATTGTTTGTGATAGTCTAACAGGACATGTCCCCCTGACTGATTCCTTTGGGCATCCTGCCATGCTATGGGAGCTCTGCAGCAGGGCGGTCCACAGATCAGAAATAATGTTTCTTCAGTTAGGAGAGCATGGGAAAGGACTGCATCATGCAGGGGCTCATTTTAAGACTTGGAGAAAAGACCTGTGAGACAGACCTTTGGGTTCTGTATACCTCCCTGCCCATGATTTGCTGGATGAAGCTGGGCATACCTTCGCTTGCTAGCAGTGAAGTAACTAGCCAGTGTTCAAAACCCAAGGTGCTGGGAGTTTTGAACACCATGGGGGCACTGGGTGAATAGGACTAGATTGTGAATGTGCTTTTCAAATTCTGGTTTTACTGTGCCAATGGCTCCATGAGCCATTTCAGCTGGTGACAAAGACATCCGAGAGAAAGATGTCTTAGCATATGAACCACTGTTTTACTTCCACAAACTGACAAAAAAGTCAGTTTGTACCCTCAAGAGAGGCTTGTCAGGATGAGACAAAGGCGGGCATAGAGTTTGTCACTGTCAGATGCCGGTTTGGAAGGGGCTGGCACTCAATTCTTTGTCCAAAACTTACCAAACAAGAAATAAACTATCAGTCAGGCTTCATACTCCTGAAGTGAGTCTTCATTGCTCTGCTACTTGTCTTAATGTGATCTTCATCTGAACCTCCTGGATGATTCACCAGAGCTTTTCTGGGGCAATTCCACCTCCCTACTCTGTTTACACAGAATCACAGAATGGTCAGGGTTGGAAGGGACCTCTGGAGATCAGCTAGTCCAATGCCTTTGCCAAAGCAGGTTCACCTACAGCGAGTTGCACAGGATTGCATCCAGGCGGGTTTTGAATATCTCCAGAGAAGGAGACTATTTAGACATTTACTTTGGAAAAACATACCAAAGTATGTAACACCAATGATGTTAAACCTTGCTGGACTGTAGGTAGATGAAGAGCAATGAAAAGATGCTTCCTGCCTCTCAAGATTTGGATTCCCATCTGACCCTTCTCTTTTGTCTATTGTAAGCTCTTCTGGGTATGGATCATTTTTTGTTTCACAGAAGTCTATTAGTTTACGTGAGTTTGGGGAAAGATTAGGAAGCTCCCTCTCCAAGGGCTACTGTGACACTACTAAAATAAAAGCAGCAAATGCTCTGGTGTTCAGAAGCAATCCTGCAATGATGGTGATCCAGTGAAGAGATCAAAAATCATGTGATCCTCTCTGCTATTCATGTAAAACACTGTCTGCTTGTTGGCACTTGAAGGAAGCAATCTCGTTTTCCTTCATCTCTCCCATGGATAGCTCCCCCTTTTCTCTCCTCTACTTCCCACTAAGAAATACAGGGTAGGGGTGGTAAAATTATAAAGCTGCCTTTTAAAGCTGCTCCGTGCTGTGAATTGAAACTCAGATAATGAATGGTTCCAGCCTAGCCAGAACACTCTTAGGTATATTTTTATCTCCACAGTGCCAGAGATTAACTGTACATTTGTCTTAATGGTATCACCCTTTAGTGTTAATGGAAGCTATGTGTGTAAATCCCTGACCATCCAAATGAGAATACATTTTGAATGATCACAATAAATCAAAGTAAATGGAAGACCCCTGCAGGCCAAATTCATCCCCAGAGCAACTCCTGAGGCTTTTAGGAAGCTTATGCCAAGCAGGATCAGCAAGAACAAACACAGTAGATCATGTCACCTGCTTTATGATTAGTCATGATGATGATACTTCCAGTTGTAACAAGGTAATTTGCTCTTTAAAAATTACTTGCAAAGGAAAAACATCACTGGGTGTGGTCATTTTGGGATCTCTATAGTACTTGGAGAAATTAACTCAGTTGTTTCTTTTTTATAAAATGTTTACTCATTGACATGTTTGTAATTTATAAAAGCATGTTCCTTCTGGTGTACTTTCCTCTCAAAAATGGAAAACTGGCAAGATTACAACAAGGAAAGTATCAAAAAAGTGATGCCTACTGGAGAAGGGAAAATACATTCCTTTTCAGCTGCTTAGATCTCTTTGGACTGACGAAATTTTGTGAAAATGCGTCCATTTTAAACACAAAACCTATTAAATTCTTAGCAACAACTCCAATTCCCTTTTCCAAGAAATACAGGCAAGAGAGACATAAAAGAATAAAGAGACATAGTGTTCCTGAGTCAGTAAAGTAGAAACAAATATCATCAGTATAATATATTATATAAAGCCTTTTGTGCTTCATTTAGGCACTATGGAAGTAAAAGACAGACAAACCATTGTCCTTTTCTGATTTGTGGATTTGGGGGTTTTTAGGTGAGTGACCGTGTAACTTAAAGGACATTGATGAAAACAGGGATAAGTATGAGACAAGAAAGGAGTTTCTTCCTCTAAAAGAGTCTGCAACTATCCACATGTAGAAATGACTTAGAATTGTATTTCAGACTTCATCAGCAACTCTGCATTTCTTGAAAAATACATGAATTCCTATTACCCACAGTTCCCAAGTAGAACTGCTTGAGCAGAATAATGAGAACTGGGAAGTTAAATCTTTTTGCTGGTTTTCATTGCAAAATAGAGCAAAATACAAAAGAGAAGACAAGAATCATTGATAGATAAAAGTGAAAATATCAGTACTTAGGTTGTTTGATGGGGACACAAAAAATGACTCTGAAGTCCTCCTTCAATCTGGCTTGTGCAGTCATCTCTCTTTCTTCCTATGTCACTTGGCTTTGAGGATTGCTGTGTCTTCTAGGTGACAAAGTCAATGCTCATCATCAGCTTCCCCCTGCTGTGAAGGATATATCCAGCTTGGTGGCAGCATCCTTAAATAATTGCTTATTACAGCTTTGCAACAAAGAGAAAAACCCAGCTCTCAATGTCTCCGTCCAAGGTCTCTTGGATCTCATAGATCAGATATAGCGCAGGCTATTAGGGGGTTAGGAAATCACCAGTCAAGTGCCTGGTCATCTCTGATCATTTTTCTACACTGGGTAGGTCTCAGCTGGAATAATGCACTAGGAAATGAGAAGTGTGTGGAAGACAACAAAGAAAAGTCAGGCTATTTTCAGTTGGCATAACCTGCTATACAGATTCTCTTTTCCTCTCTGGATATTGATTAGAGATTCGCAGGCTGATGAAGGTGACATCCCCCCCAGAAACACACACTTTTCTTGTACGCATGCTTTCTTTTAAAGCTTTTTCTTTTGATGGATGGGAAGAGGGCTTGGAAATAAATGTTTTAGTTTCAAATCTAGTTTTCTGTTCAGCTGTCCCCCGAAACATACCTCTAAAATTAATTCTTGTGCTACTGACTGCTCTTCAGAAAGACTGTGGCCGTTTTCCATCCCTGGAGCTTCTCCATTCTTGTTTCTTCAGAACTTCTATGAGCTTTGTGCTATTAAATCCCTTATTTTGTGTAGAAATCTTTTATGCATTTCCTTATTTACCTAGGCAACCCTGGGCCACCATGCAGCCCATGACTGACTACCTAATTTCAGGAGGATTGTAAAGTTGTTATCAAAAGCAAGAGGAAGCTCTTCTGCACTTTTGAACAATACTCCCTGCGTTACATCACTGCAAAAGTGGAGCAAGCCATGTAGTTAAAATTTACATCTAAAACACACCCACATTGCAAACTGTTCAAATCTGACCTACTACTTTGAGTTAAATAGAAGTCCCTCCCTCCAATATCTATTTCTGGAACTCAAAATATTTTGTTAGTTTGTAGTTGTTTCTGTCCTCCTTCTCCACTCCCTAAGTGCAATCAAGACTGAAAGCCCAAGAGCCAACAGCCAAAAAGGGCAGTTCTTGGCCCAAGTGACAATCAGGGAGCACTGAATTTGTTGTGACACTAATCAAATTTTTGACCTGTTTCTGCACTGGTGAGAGGATCACAGAAGTCAGCTAGGAATTTGATGGGAACCTGCATCTAAACAGAAAGAGCCTATGATGGAAATTAAGCTAGGCAAGTGCTGTTGGTGTCCCTCCATTGACTCCAGTGGTACTGAACTTAAAAAAAATGGACTTACACAAAACTCTTTTCTGAAAAACCCAAGACCTTGAGGACAAAGCTGGGAGAGCGAACAAATGGGGCTTTTTTGTCCCCTCCAAGGGGACGGGCACACAGCTAAAGACCAGGTCTTCCATCCTGCCTTCCCCCTTCAAGCTGGCAGCCCCACCTGTTATGAGCCAGGAGTAATCAGAGAGACGAACGGCACAAGCGGTATTTTTACAGGCTGAACCCACCGGGTCAGCTGGAGGCCTGCTGTAACCCAATATCAAGTTGTGACTGCAGACGGGCACGATGCAAGGCTTGGGGGAGGAGGGTGGTGAAGGATGGGTGGAGGGAAAGCAGGGCAGTCCCAAAGGATGCAGAACTTCGCTTAGGAGACTTCTGTTTCCCTTTGGTGCCCCTGAAAAGTGAATAATGGGGATTGTTGATGAAATGTGTGAGCCAGGACTTGTTTAAGTGGGAGGATAAGGGAAAGCGGTGGGGTACGGACAGGGGCAATGGGAACACTACTCGCAGGAACAAAGAGCACATGTGTACGCAGGCACTGTGTGCCCAGTCCGCAGGGGAAGGGGGTCACACAGAGGTATCTGTTTCACTCATTCACCTGCTTCTCTCTCCTTTTGTGCATAGCAAACAGAGACCCGTATCAGTTCAGACTCCCCCCTCCCCACCTCTCCTGCTACCACCAGTGCAGAACCAGCCCGTTTCTTCCAGGGAAGCCTATTGTCTGATCATGACAGAGTTCCCCCTATGCCTCCCATGCAGAGTCACAGACTTGCTGCTGAAGGGGCTGCCCGGGGAAGAAACACCTGCAAGGAGACACAGCTGTGGTGTGAGCTGCTCTCCTAATGCTCTGTTTAGGATTACAGCACTCCAGAGCATCGCATTACCCCAGTGGCTGCACTGAAACCTGGTATTAATTCACATTAGCAAGGATCAGATTTAGCATGTTGGGAGGGGGAGGACTGTTATTATTGTTTCTAAAACTGCTGGAGCAAACTCCTAGAACAAATCTTTTGTTAGTCCTGGCAATGGCCAGAGGAGCTTCTTTGTTCCTCCATGCCACTGGACACTCACTTCATCTCCTCTTTCATGAATGCCTCTAAACACAGGCATTTGTTTTTGTGATGAGGTTACTTGCTTATTTTTATTTTTGATGTGTCAAAACTAGTAACTTTCAAAGCAGATTTCTGGATGTTGTGGAATTGCTTTGGATTGCATTGCAACAGAACAGGGTCTTCCAATACTGGGAGGACAGTTACAGTGTGATGAGGGATCACCCCTTGTCCATGCCCATGATGGATTATCCCAAGATCAGAAAAAGGGAAACAGGGTCTAAGCAGTCAGAACAGTGAAACTCTGGGAAAGATTTGTGCAAGGAGGGTATGGAGTCTTCATTGCTAGGTAATTTTAAGAATATCTGTTGGGTAGATCTGATTTTGTCTTTGGGTAGGGATATTCCACATGCCCTTCAGGGTCTGTTTCAACCTGTTTTTTTGATGCAAACATTATAAGGGTGAGGTGGAGTTACTTTTCTCACCTGAAAATTTCTGACAGGATACTTTTCTTCCCTTTCGCTACCCATACCACCTCTTCTTTACTGAGTGTTGCTGAGGCTGTTTCTATCTGGGGAGTACAGGAGTTTCCTAGGCTTATGGGTTGTACCTAGAGTGGTGTGTTTTGTTGCCCCAGAAGGGCCTCATGATCCCACCCTGGTGTTTTTCCAAGCCAAGGGCCATTCCGCATATGTATAATTGGCCCCTGATTTCAGGTGGTGCTTCTTGAATCCAAGGGAACATAAACATCAGTAGCAACAACCACTGCTCAGTACAGCTAGTGTTAAATATCACTTGAACATTCTTGTAGAGCCTTGGAACAGATATAGAAAAGAAAGTGAAAAAAAGTATTTGAACCGAAGCCTTCAGAGGCTGCAAATCCCAAGCATCTTTGTTATTTACAGTTTCAGAATTATCTTGAAATGTCATTAATATGTGCTACAAAATTCAGAAATGTACCAACACTTAGTTAGAGAGAGATGGACTAGAACCATAGGGATAGAGATGAGACATGAGGTCTCATGCTGTATGCAGTGCCCAGGGTGAAGAATGAGGACTAGCACATCATCTCCTGCATGACATTTCTTTGTGTAGAGGAGAGTACTTCTGCCATTTGTTAGAATGTCAGCCTTGTGCATAGAAATCTTCTACAGATCATCCAGATTTCTAAAGCCAGAAGAGGACATCCAAGTATCAGGTTTCACCTCCTGTGCAAACACAGGCCATCAGATTTCAGCTTATTACTTCTCTACTGAGCCTGAATATTTTGTTCCAGAGAAGCAGCCAGAAGATGGGAAATCAAGTGCTTTGTGTGATGCTTTATTCCGCTTAGCTGGTGAACCCTGATTCCCTTCCCCTGTTGCCTTAGTGTGGTCCCATGCCATCCTGATGGGAACTGTATGCACTGCAGAGGATAGTCAATCTTCAGAAGTCTTATTGGCATCTCAGGACCAAAGTACTGTAAGATTGACCATCCATCTTATCTCATACATAGATCTCATACATGAGCTGTGACTCTCAGATGGCAAACATCGCAGGCAGCTTTGTCATCAGTCAGTTTGGGATCATATTTAGCAAGTTACAGTGATGGACTGTCAGAGCCTGGCTCCCTCTGGAATCAGTGGAGAAAAGTAGCTGCTGCCTGCATGTAAAGACATCTGTTGTGGCCAGTCTGGATATAGCTCTTGATCTTTATTCCTCTGGTAGGTCTCCTGAGCCATAGGTAGGTCTCCTGCTGATGCTGTGTTTTTAGCATTATTTCTTTCTCTTCCTGTCTGTGCTCTGACACCCAAATTTATTGATGTTCATTTTAATTCTCCGAGAAGAAAAAAAGGAAAAAGAAAATCCTGCTTTCAATATACACGTGTTTTTCTGAGGGCTCCCAGGATTACAAAGTTGTGTGTGCAAGCTGAAGGCAAGGCTCTGCCAAACTGATTTATCTCTTCAGCATGTTATCACTCTCTGGACAACATGACTTCATACCAGGCAGAATTAATGGGCTCCTGATAGAGTCACAGTGCAGCTTCTCAAAGGCCACTCTGTCTGGGAAACTCCAGATATTTCTGAGAAACTCTGGAAGTAATTACGTGACTCCAGGAAAATCCAAGAAGTTAGAGAACTCTGTTGGGGCTGTCCAGGTGTGTTCTTCTAACCTGGGTTTGGATATATCCAAAAAGTCATACCTATGTCTCTCTCTGCAGATCTAGGGGTTTGAGTACAATGCGTGTCTGGAGGGCAAGGAAGGACCAACAGAAGAGGCTTAGTCATTAGTGGGGACTACTTTTCTCTCAGACAACATCAGACACAACAGAGTGTTAAGCTGTCCTGCCTGTGGATCTTGATGTGTTTGTGAGAACAGAAGGTATTCCCATGGCAGGAGGGGAGGTTCAGCAGAGAGCACTGAGGGAGCTTTTCTGACAAGACATAACTGCAGCTCCAGCTGCTCCTGATCATTTAAGATCACTTGGCATTTTCTGCAAGAAGAGTAGATGACCAATTTCTGGGCAGGATTCTTGTTAGATCAGTTACTTTTCTTCTGCTTTAATTTTCTGCGTTCACCATCAGCTTCAAGCACATGCCTTTTCTCCTTTCTTTCCTGAGCTTTTGTAAATATTGTGCTGTGAAACAGCTACTTCCACTTCTCTCTACATTTCATCAGGGAGCAAATATCTCCCTGGTATGCCTCTTGAATGAATTTGCTTGGAATGAAAGGTGTTGATGCATTGTCTCATACCAAGCAACACTAACAAACCAAATAAAAAGGAACTTCTCTAAAGACAGTACAGAAAATAAACTGCTGTAGAAATAGTGAGCATCATCTAGAAATGAAAAACAGTCAAAATCAAGTCAATTTGTTCTTTTCATCAGGACATACACAGTCAAGTAAGTTGCCTGACTCTGTCATTACAGCGTAGAAAATCCAACATCTGTATAAGTGATGAAATTTCATAACCTCCCCTGTATAACCTTGCTTGATTTTGACACTTGTGACTTATGGTAGGTTTAGAGGTCAACCCTGAAGCGTGAGTATTGTATCAATCATGCTGCTCCCTCTCATGAATTACGTTAGCAAGGGCTTGGTCACAGTTATCTGTGCAACAAAGAAATATTGTAGTAGAAGTTGTAGCATGGTAGGACAGTTACTGTGGTGATGTAGTTAAAATGCCTGGGAGAGAGATTTTTATTGTTGAAAAGTCTACATAATAAAGTTTAATGTAGTCCATGGGACACATTTTTTTCTTTGGATTTATGAGTGGAGCTTGGTGAATGATACATATTTTGGTCTCGTCACCAAAACGGAAAATTGGAAGGGAAAAAAAGGCTCAACCAACATGATAGTCTTCTGAGTTTTTTGGATGAAAAGGTTGATTTTGAAGCTGAATGAAATGTTTCGTTGGATTGAAACTGAAAGGCTTTTTACACTTCTTAGTTACTTCTACCATTTAGAAAGTTCATTTTTTTTTCTTTTGTTACTTTTAAATAGAATGTACTTGTAAAGTACCAGTTCAAAATGTCTCTAAAAGTTTTGTTTTGGAAATGCCTGAGAGATTTTGAAAGATATCAACACTGATATGTTCCTTGGTCAAAAATATTCACCACACTGCTTGGTTTGGTGATGTCTTTTAGTCCTACCCTAACACCAGCTTTTGGCATACTAACTATTATTATTATTATTAATAATAATAACCATAATATCATCACCCAGCTGTGCTTAGAAGGCCTGGGCACCAGTCCCAGATCTGCTATGACAAATCCTTTCAACTCTCTGGGCTTCTGTTTCACTCCCACTCTTTGGCTCTCTTATCTAGCCAGATTTAAAGTCATAGAGCCAGGAACTCTCATATACTGAGCTTTTTATGTACACACCAATGCTTGGATTACTGCTTCTGCTGCAGTAGCATGAATGGTGGATTTTCTGCTCCATCCTCTCCCATCTACCAGCCCATTAGAGAGAATTTGGAAGCGTCTCAGCCTCCTAAGACAGCTAGCTCCATGATAGAAGGGAAACCGAGGGAGCAAAATTGAATAGGAAATGCTTTTTGTTTGCATTCTATATGCAGAGATTGAGTTGTTAGTTTGGGGAGTGGGTGAAACCAGACTGTGACTATAAGCACTGCAGACAATCTTCGCTCAGATATGATTAACTTCTGTGTGAAACAATATAGTATACACTCAAAATACTGTTGGCATGGAAGACCAGCAAGGATCAGAGGAGGATGAATGTTAATAAGAACTAAAACTGGGGGAAAGGGAATGAAAATGAGGCCTTTTTTTTTTTTTAACCAGGACACCTGGTTTGAGAGGCCTTATTACACCACAGCCTATTACCAGGTGGAGGGAGGGATCACCTGCACTTTTTTCCCCTGCATCTATCACTATGTTCCTGGCTAGGGAGTAGGTTGGGGAGTCAGATATATGGGAGAGGGAACCAGCAGTAAACAAGGCACAGAGCATTAGAGCCAGTTTGAAAGCCAGCACTTGCAGCCTGCAGAGGTGCTGATAGAGAATCATCACACTTTGAAGGCAACATGCTATGGAGAAAGTCTCAGAAAGGATTCAAAGAACCTATCTCATATTGTTTAATCTTCTTCTGCACTTGGGCTATCAGGACTTTATGTACGTCTTTAATAAAGCCATTAGGATAGCACCAAAGATACTTGACTGCCTCATTCCCTCCTTCCACAGTGTTTGACTGGTTGGCAACACGTTTGTGGAAGGGTTTTGGACCTGCTGCATAACATGCTCTGGAGCAGGATGCCTTAGCAAAAACCTGCAAGAAGCTCATGCAGAACAGGAGAGTCTGGGTTTGGTAGCAGGCAGCAGGGCTGACTTGCCCTGTGTTTCAGGTCTTTTTTTTCTGACCATACTTCTCAGAAAACAGGATTGAAAAGATGTTTTTTGATGCCAAACCACATGGAGGGTCCATTTTGACAGATTCTGTGACTTATCCCAGCTGCCTGGAGTGACAGCTTCTGAATCCTACTTCCCATATTGCCTCTGAAGCACTGGACTCTTAAAATGAACAGACCTCATTTACGGATCTTCAGCGCTGGCTTTGCGGGGGAAGAGGGAGGGGGGCTGCCTCTCCAGAAAGGTTGCTGTCCAAGAGGCTGGGAAGGGAAGTGGGTTCACCGTGGTGTGAACAAGGGCCTCCAGGCACACCAGAGAGCATCTGCTCACCAGCTGAGGGTAGTGCACCTGCTGCACAAGTGCAGTCGTGCTGCTCCTCTTCCTACCCGGCTTTCTGCAGACCCAAGACCTGGTTATCCACACTTCCCTGTGTGACATTGCTGAATGCCAGTCCCAGCACACTGGAGAAACACCTTGCAGGAGGAAGAGCTGCTGCTTGGGGCTCTGTTGGCAGTGATGTGGAAACCGAGTCAGAAGCTGGTTCTAGCATAGGGCTACCTTGTCTGCCTTCAGACATTGGCCCTGATGAGCAGGTTTTAACTGAGCTTTGGTTAAAGCTTCTGCATCTGTACTGAAGCCCAGACCTAAATCCTACCATGTCAGAGGGTGACTGTTTCTTAATTGTTGCAATATTTCTTCAGGGACTGGTCACCAGGCCTGGCGTCAAAAGGGTGATTTTGAGTTGTAGAAAACTCTTTTGCGGGTTTTGTGCTAAGAGTGACTGAGATTTGCTACCGGTTCATTTCAACTACATCCACCGAACCGTAACTCACTACTGCATACAAGTT
>NW_009627425.1:224541-230368 GCF_000690535.1 Cariama cristata | reverse complement strand
AATTTACGGTTGCTCAACGCTCTGTTACTGGCGGCCACAACTGTGTGCGCTCCACATGTCTTTGTAATCACTTAATGACTCATTTCCTTAATCTCTCATTTCCTATAGCCTTATTACAAGCAATTCATAAACCCAGATCCATAGCTGTTCTCTGGCTGTAGTCAGGAAGCACTGAACTGACTCTGCATCTGGTTGGTTGGCTGAAGTACCCCTCTCTGTTCCCCTCTGAAACTTTCCGCTGGACCCTGTCTTTTGCTGCAGTGACACCTACTGATGAGGTCAGAGTGTATTAACTACACGTTCCCTTGTTGCCAAACCCAGCCAGCAACCACTTCCTGGCTCTAACCAGATGTTTCTGCTCTTCTGGAGCAAATTTCACACTACATGGGGCGAAGTTTTGCACGGTCTTGACTGTAATGCGTCAGTGGCCGGCAGACCTGAACAGAGATCACTGCAGTGGCAGGAAATAACTCTTCATGTCCAGGCTTCTCATTCAGCCATCAACCAACTGATGGCCTTGGGAAGCAAACCTTGTGAGGTAGTGTTCCCTGGAGCACTATGTGGCATTGACTTCGGAAGCAGCCGAACAGCCAGCATGCCTTTGCTTTCCTATGCCGTTTTTTTTTTTTTTTCCTAGAGAAATAACTACTGCCAGGAAGTCATACCCTTGATACCCCCTCATAATGCCCTGTGGTGACTAGGAGATGGGGAGTGACAGCCTGAGCCCCATTGCTGGATGCAGCCAGGCCAAGGATTTACCTTTTAGTGAAAAGCATTTTCCCTTCAAACCCCAGTCTTTTCCCTAAACAACTATTTGGAAAATTTTGGCTTCAGCTAAAACACTACAAAAAATGACCTGCAGTACCTCAAGAAAAGATAGGATGGGATCAGTACTCCAGCAGGGCAAGAAGAGAGTCAAGGAAAGGAGGAAGGAAATAAGGACATTTTCTCACTGCAGACCTTGGCTTTAACCCACTTCACCATGAAGGTTTCCTGTTCTCCAATATATCTAAACATTGATTCACAAGGGAGAGAGCATGATAAAGGAATGAGGAGAGGAGAGGAGAGGAGAGGAGAGGAGAGGAGAGGAGAGGATAAGAATTGTCAATATGTTCCCCAATCTCCCCCCTGCTTTAAGATCCTATCATCTGACTTTCACTGAAGGTTAACATCTTAAAACTAAGGTCAATGAGCCCGGGCCAATGGATAAGCATTGTGAAATACTGCTGTAAATCCATGATCTGTGAGCCTGTCTGTGAAGGAAAGTGCTACGGTAATTGCGTGGAGGCTTTGGGACATAACAGGTCTGCACAAGAGAAGGGGTAACTGGAGAGGCTCTATCTCACACTAGAAAACCTGGCCACATTTTAGCCATTGTTTTGTAGGATCTGAGTGCCTGAACGTTAATTCCCATCGTCACTTTGATGCAAAAGCAGTGCATCTTCACCATCCATCTTCCAATTCACCATCACCATAGCACAAATAGGGAAAATACACTAAGAAGCTAAATGACTTACTTAATGTATCAAGAAGGAGCTTGCTGAGATGCAGCAAAGTAAAGCAGAATCTGCCTACAGCCCACAGTAAGGTTTTCACCAACAGATCCTCTTATTACAAAGCACCTCAGTTACTTATTATTAGCTACTGGCTGCAGTATGTCAGGTATCGTATGTAGCATCACCTCCTTCTGGATGGATTCTGCACACCTCTGCTACCCAATTTTCATGTACATTCAGAGTCTTCTGGACACAAATCTGAATTCTCATTGTTTTGTTACTGTGACTTCTCCTGTAGGATCCTCCAGAAAAGAGGCTCTATCTCAAAGGCTTGAGCCCTTCTGAGGATGGGAGGTGCTACTAAAAGAGGGAAATTGTGGATACAAATCCTTTCATATTGGATGAAGCTCCACATTGAGATGCTTGGGGTCAGCAGTTTGAAAAGTTCTTCAGCTTTTTAAGAAATTCTATCATGGCTGATGGAGACGTGTGTGGGGCACTGAACACAGGGTTTCCAAAGAGCCCACAAACATAAACAGCAAGATCCTTCACAGATACCAGGTTTGTCCCAAGTAAATCAGAGCTGCCAGTGTTCAGGGGAAGAGAGAGGTGTCCTCAGGGTGGTGCATAGACAGACACAGAGTAGGGTGGCTTTATAGTGTCTAATTTGTTAGAATAATGTAACAAGACAGATCACATAACATGAAAACCTTATCTAACTCCTCCCATACGCAACCTGACCCGGCGCTACAAAGAGCTCCAGTGTTGCCAGCTGAGCAACCATAGTGTTTGCACTGAGATCTCGCAGTCCCTCAGCGCAAGAAGCCATGGCATTGCAATAGATTATCTGTGATTCCCGGTTTTTGCAGGCACAAGAGGTCAGTGCCACAGCGCCTGCAAGCAATGTGACTTTTCAGCTGTCTCGCTCTCCCCAGTACACTTTGACCTCTGTGCAATCTAATATCAAAGAACCAATTATTCTCGACACTAATATATTTTCCTCCATAGACTCAATGCCAATGGTTGCTGGGGGCAAGGCATCATGCTAATCAAGGCAATAACTCAAGGGAAGGCAGCGGGGGGCTGTCATGATCCCAAGCCCTGGGTTCTACTTCTGCCTCTCAGCCATGAATACAGAGTCAGTCACGTCTGCTCCTTCCTTCCCTCTCCCCCCAGTCTTTGCTCTGGTCCTCTCCTGATCTAAGTTATATGCAGAAATCAAAGGAGATACACCAGTGTATGCCAGTATCTCTTTCCATACTCAAGTTTCCCTATCACCTATGGGTCTCCTCTCAACAGAGGCACTGTTGTCCATTGCTTATTTCTCTTTCCATTCCTCAGCACCCAGAATTAGCTCCCCTCTATCATTGTGGCTGCAGCAACTGGAGCCACTGGAAAAGTGACGCTAGCAAAGGATCACTGGCTCGGTGGGATGGGGGAGAAAAGAGGAGGCTGCAGTCCCACAAGACAGACCCATACAAGTATCCCACTGCTCACTCACTGTCCACAGCCTCGTTTGACCTCAGCTGTCACCACCGCATACTGACAGTTCTCAGCATCAGGATTAATGAAAGATCAAAGGCCCATCCAGGAAAGAATCTTGCCTGCAACAGCAGGCATAAGGAGCTGCCTATAATTTTCCGACCCATAAAAGGCAGTTGCAAGAAAATGCATTAAATGTCACAAAGTACTGACAACTTGGTTAGCTATGACCACCAAAACCCTGAAGCTAAGGAGTGAACATATTTCCTGGCTGTGCTGAGTATTGGCCCCACTCCAGGGGCCAATATATAGATATAGATAGATATAGATATAGATATAGATATAGATATAGATATAGATATAGATATAGATATAGATATAGATATATATCTCCCAGGGTATACCTGAGCCCAAACAGGTTAGAAATTCAGTTTCAAGTGCATGAAGACACCCACTTTCCCATGCTAATATGGTACTGCAACATGGCCTCAAATAGAGCAAGATGAGGAGAATCCACCTTGTCAGCTCCTAGGAGGAAGATGTTTTACAGATGTTTTATATGTTTTAATAGTATTGTTGACTGTTCTGTCACTAAGTCTCAAGGGCTTTTCCAGTGGAAAGTGTGGAGTGCTGAGTGAGTGTGCTGGAAATTCATTCATCCCCTGCAGATAGGTGGGGTTAATTCTGACTAGCACAAACCTAATGGGGAGATGGGGAAAGAGGATAAACACATGGAAGAAATAGAAGTTTAAACACTTACTGCACAGTTAAATGAGACAGATAGGATTGTGCTTCAGTGTTGTTTGTTTTCCTATAATTGTTCCAGATTTCTTTGTTGCAAACTAAAAACACCTACAAAGGGCCTGCAAGCTTCAAATCCTACTTGTACTGCATGGAGGCCATGGATGCACCTTAAAAGAGTGCAGGATTATTCAGTGGCACATCCTGGGGTGCAAATCAGCTGAAATTTAACCTGAATCATTTTGGGTAATCAGTGAAAAGGGCTCAGTTCAGGCTACAAGGGTAAACATGGATGAGGCTGAAGATACTCAAAGCTTCTTAAGGAGGAAAAGGATGAGTCAGGGATGTTTTTGGCTAAGACAAGAAACATATTTCAGATAAAAGACCAAATGCATTATAGCACATTCAGACATGCATATGTAAGCAGTTTTCCTCTTGCATAGCTGATATCAAATGCTTCCTATCTTTCCTTTTGAAAACAGAGACAATTTCAACCTAAATAAGTTTGATTTTAAATGAACAAAAAGTCAATACTCCCCTTCCCAAAAGGAACTGGTGAAATATGAGAGCAGAAAAGCAAAACACTACAACTGAAATGCCTGCTTGTCTCCTTTAACGTTAGGGTCCTTAGAGAGTTAGAGCTGCTCTACACCAAAAGTAAAAGCATTACATACCAGTTCTCTAAAGAAAAAAAAAACCAAAACGTGGAGAAAGTTACAGGCTGAGGTGTCTTTTTTGCAACTGGAGCCCTGAAAAGATAGAAAACACATGCTTTGCCTTTTTGATACGTATGTGTTTCTCTAGCTACTGGAGAAATTTAAAAGGATAACTCCTGGTACTTAAGTGGAAGATGGTAGCTAAACTCTGTCTAATCAAGACTCTGTGAAATGAGTGTGTGGGGAAGAGAAGAGGAGAGGGAACCTTTTCTTACGAAGACACACATATCCAAGCAGCCCCTGCGTGGGAGCTCATGATCCCACGATGCGGTGGTGCTGGTGCAAGCCCCACTGGGGAATCGGATCCTCCAGGCAATAAAGGAAATGAGCTGCTGGTCCTGGCCCACAACACCTGAGCTCTCTGGGTCCATGGCCTTGCTCCTCCAAGGACTGGTGGATTTCTGTGGAGCTCTGGTCATGTCTCACCAGTCTCACCATCACTGATGCTCCCCAGTCTTCAGCTTTCTAATCGAAGTCATGCATGACTTGGGGGTCCTGCATGTATAAGTGTTTTAGTATGTGGCTTGGAAGGTCAGGAAAGTTGGCCCCACTTGATTTGTATCGAAAGCCTCCAAAGCCCACCTTTTTCTATACCTGTCCCGTACTTCTTTGTCTTTGATTAATAACACTTTGTTAATTGCTTTGCTTTTCATGGGAGGCCTAGGGGAGAAAGAAGCAAGTGAAGCGCTTCTCATGGAAGGAACAAGTGTCTCAAAGTTGCCTCGTGAGATGGATGATTTATCTTATTCCCAGATTTAGGAAGAGACAGTGAGAACATCCTGGCAGGTGCTGAGGGTGCTGCAGGGGCCGAGTCCCTCCCAGTTAGTTCACCTCCCAAGAACTTGTCTCCTGGCTGGGTCAGACCTTCAGATCACACAAGAGGGAAACTGTTGAAAGGAGGAGGTGGGTGAGGGGGATGTGTTTCTTACTTTGTTTCAGAGGCAACTCCATAAATCTCCACACATTAAGGTCTTCCATATGCTGTTTTTCAATATCAGCTTGTCACTTCAAGCTGTCTGACATGAACTGTTGGATGGGTCTGCTCTCTTCTCCAGGACTCATTCACATCCCACCCAGATGCCAGAAAAGGTTGAAAAGAATAGTAGAAAATGCAAAAGATGACAGTTCAGAGCATAGATGTTTTCCAGAGTTGCAGCATATTGACCCATTTTCATCAGGCTCAGTGGCATAGCCTGTATAGCAGGATCAGTAAACATCGCCAGAAGAAGGAAAAGAATAGTCTAAAACTAAATCAAAATCAAACTATTCTCCTGCTGTATTTAAAGCAGCCAAATACTACCTTCCTCAACTACCCCAGATCATCCTGGAGATCTAGCATCCACCTAAGACTTGGAGATTTCTGACTCATTTCACAAAAAGATGCTTTGGAGT
>NW_009627425.1:200977-224489 GCF_000690535.1 Cariama cristata | reverse complement strand
TTTGCTTTGGTTTGCTTTGGTTTGGTGGGTTTTTTTTGTTGTTTTTTTTTTTTTTAAAAATTTGTTTTTGTTTTCTTTTTTAGGGGAAAATACAAATGTATATGGGTCTATAAACCATTCTGCTCTAGGTATTATATCCCTTATTATCTGTACATGCTCAAGTGCACGGGTTACAGAAGCAGGCAGGAACAGAGCCAGCAATGGGAGAAAAGCAGCATTGCAAACCTGAAGTGCACTATGAGTTCCACTTAAATCCCAGTGGCATAGGTCTCAGAAAGTTTGCAAGTTCACATCTGAAGCTCGGCTTTGCAGCTGCTTCTGCTCTTTATGCGATGCAAAGAATTGCTAAATCCTGGATCCTAAAATTGAGCATTAGCTCTCCTTCTGTATCCTTGTCCACAGCTTAGGTTCATCTAAGTTCTTGGGGGTTGGCAGACGAAGTAGACCACTGGAGATGCAAATATCTGATTGTTTATAAGCACTAGACACCACCAAAGCAACTTTTTAAAAAATGTTTTTTCCAATCTTCTGGGTTTCTGGAAAGAGATGTTTAAAATTAATGCCATGGGACTCATTGCCACAGGTTACTTTGGAAATCAAAGGCAGAAGAGGATTAAAAACCAAGTAAGTTTTGGGAGAACAAGTCCATTAGTAATTAATACAACAGTCTAAATCCAGCCTCCAGCTTGAAAGGTTCCTAAACAAGTGATTGCTGAGAGGATATCATAGGGAAATACTACCTTATACATGACCTGATTTTATGTTCTCCCTTTAAACATACACTATGGGTCATATTGCTGAGAGAGTGTCCTGGGAGAGATGGCTCATCTTGTCTGAAACTTGGAGAAAAGTGGGAGGAAAAGTGAAATATGTCTTCTTTTCTACTCTTTAAAATGCCCTCCCTGAAGGAGCTTGATTCAAATTGGGAGCTAGTCAAGTTCAAACTGGAAAGTTAGGGAAAACTGTAACTTTCTCCAAATAGCTGTATGTAGGGTTAGGTCAAAAAAGCAAACAAACATGGCCTTCCACAGGGTTTTGTTGTCTTGGTACTCTCATGGGAGCACTGCTGTGATATTTGAGAACCTATAGCCCCTGCAACTAAAATCCAGCTGTGAAAGTGATGATATGCAGTAGTGACTAGGAATAGCAGGGAACCAGGTTTCAGTGACCCGACTGCCTCTTACAGTCCTCATTTCTTTGCCTGCTACATTAATAGTCAGATATTTCCATTCAGTACCAATGAGGTGTACCAGGGGTGGCAAGGAGCTTGTACCTGGAGATAGATATATACTTCACATAAATTTTTCTGGGGTCATACATGTTCTTTTGCACTCTTCTCAGCCCTTGGCTTCTGCCAACTCCTGTCAGTTGGGAAGAAAAAAAACAACCAAAAAAGCATTTTGCTTTGCTCCAGTTGGCCTTAGCCCACCAACTTGTTCCACACAGAGTCAGATCCAGCTGTCAAGCAGTGGGGTGTTTTTTTTTCTTGCCTTGATCATTCCTCAGCTGAAGCTGAACTGATAACCTCAGAGACTGTCTTTTCGGGCTGGCTGCGGATCAAGAATGTAATTTCACAAAGAAGTGCTGAGGTTTCAGAAACAAGGTTTCACTGCAATGTGGAATGAAGCTGGGACATTTTAAACACTGTCAAGGGACAGCGAGTGCCCTTGCCACCTCCTGCCCCTCACTGAATTCACCACCTTCCTCCTGGAGAGCACAGCACTGATCTGCATTGTGGAAAACGCAGGTTCAGATGGCTCCTGAGCAGATTCCCACTCACGTTTAAAGTTGGAATGCCCGAAAATTCATTGGACTGTAGGGCAGAGTGAGTAAACTGTCTTATTCCTTGAATGCCAGGACAGATTAGTGGAGTGACTCCCTGGGGCAGGGGCAGCAATGCATTGCCTCCAAGGAGGTAACCAGCTGCTTTAGTTCTGTCTGGCCCCTAAAACTTATCTTATCCCTGTGCCATAGACTTCCGCCTCTTCAGTTGAGTCTGCTCTTTATGTCACCTTGTTCAGCTGAGGGGGCAGAGCTGCCTAGCAGGAGCTGTCAGTGAACAAGGACCACTTCTAAGAGCACCAAGGTGAAATGACCCTGGTTTGCACCCATAAAACCAGCAAAATACAACCAGAATCTGAAGCTGAACCTCCCCACTTGGAATGAGCACCTACTCCCTCCTTTTTTGACCACATCTGCCATTGCAGGTAAGAGACGCTGTTCTCTGAAATCAATACGTTTCTACAAAAAACTTTCTGTTTTAATAACACAATCAACAAGGAAATTGTCACAAGATCCCAAACAAAATCCACTGTCAAGCATGGCAAAATGGATCCATCTCTTACATGGAATTTGCTTTAATGCTGCCAGAAAATACTCACCCCGATGGTTAGTTAGCAACAAAGCCAGTTGGGCCCCATTGCAAAGAACCAGACTGAGTGGCAACTCAGACTAACAAGACAAGAGCCGTTTATAATGCTGATATTCTTCCCAGGAAAATGCAGAAAATCCCCTGCTGAATTGCTCCAAGGCTTGGATGTCCCTATCAGCCCCACAGCGCCTCCTGTTTCCTCTTGCAATCCTTGAGATGGTCCTCAAAACTTGTACCTTTTTTTGGCAGGGGACAAAGATGCAGCAGAGCATAGTCTGTGCCTCCCCATCTTCACTCCCTGGTGTCAAAAGGCACAAGGGAAAAGCCAAACATTGCAGATTACCAGCTTAATCAGAGGCATGCTCCTGCCTCTGCTAAGGGCTTCTCTACGCTCTAAAGTATGATGTGGCTGAAGAGGATACTGGGGCTGCTAGAAAGTCAGGTGCTAAGGGGCTTCCATATTTATCTGGATGCATAGCTGAGTGGCTTGCATATGTTCCCTGCTGCTGATTTGCACTCTATTAGTCTGCTTAGTGCATCGATACAACAGCCAGCCTTGCGTGGTATTGCCACATTTGCAGACAAGTAAAAATGCAGCTAAAAATTTGCAGGTTTATTTATGGCTTGAATTTTCCCTCAGCGCATTTGTTCCTTTGCTTGTGTGCATGAGAATGCGTGTCAAGGGGGAAGGGAATGGTTCCTAAAAGAAATAAAAAAGTTTGTGGAATTGTGTCTGCTGTCTTATCTGACAGTAGTTCACCAGCCCCAATGGAGAAATCCAGGTCTAGACATCACGATGTATGTGCAGGGGGTGTGAAGGAGAGGGAGAAAAGAGAAAAAATGCAATATTGTTCTTTAAGTGGCTTATTTCCTTCCTGTCAGATACGGAACAAAATTTTAGTGATGAAACCTGCTAACAGCTGGGGCTAATTTGGAGGCTATTTTTATGGCAAAAGGAACAAGACAATAAAAGGCCAGACCCAAACGTGGCTCAGTTCAAGCATTTGTCCCAGCAGACCCTCTAAAATAGTTGTGATTCGACCGCCTCCATCCCCATTGCGTCACCTCTGCCTGGTAGCCATGTGTCATAGGAATGCGATCAGATGCTACATCTCTTCTCCAAAGGATGTGGAGGCTTCTGTAGCTCCTTGCTTAGCAAATTGCAAGGAAGGGCCAGGGCCTGCGAGGTTCATTTGGGGACTCCCTGGAAATGTCATCAGTGCTTACATTTATATGTCACTGGATTTTGAAAACTTTTCCACTTTGCTGCTGGTTGGCCCCTCTCTAACCAGGGTCTTCCCTATCTACTGTGGAGGAAGACTTGTTGTCCCAAGGTTGCTCAGGGCTCACGGGAGTTTCAGAGCTGTTTGTTACTGTAGGATGCATGGCTCTCGCTGCCTAATGACATGAAATGCAACTCGATCCCGGGACTTTAAGAAGGACTGGGCTGCACTCAACAGCCTGTTTTGTAGGATTACCTCCATGCAAACCTGAGCTTGGGGGGTTGATAGGGTTGGGTTGTTGGGGAAACCTGATTTTCTAGCCCTGACCCTAGCTGTACCCAGGTCCCCCAGCAGTGCCCATGGTGAGGCATGGAGTGGAGCAGGAGTCCCACCAGACACCAAGGGAGTCCCTCACCCCGGGACCCACCTTTGGCAAGGGGGAAGAAATGTAACAGACAGAAGCTTAGCCTTCTGGCGCTGCTTAAATAACCACCACAGGTTGTTAAACTAAAGACATCGGCTCCGAGGATAGAGGAGGGCACCAGCTG
Source organism: Cariama cristata (assembly GCF_000690535.1). Lineage (NCBI taxonomy): Eukaryota > Metazoa > Chordata > Aves > Cariamiformes > Cariamidae > Cariama > Cariama cristata. Next base: position 220,347 of record NW_009627425.1, on the reverse strand, counting down.
AAGGGCGAAGAAAGCCTCCTTTCATGAGCGAGAACCAGCGCCTCTTGCGATGCTGCCATATAAAATCATGCAGCACCTGTTAGATCTTTTCTCGCTCCGCTCTCAAGACACAGGAACAGCTTGGCTCCATAAAAGCCCCAATGTGTTTGTTTTCATTCTGAAGAGCTAATCCAAACCCCTCTTTCCCCAAAGGACAGGGAAGGAGGGGCTAGAGGGGGTATTTTTATTTTTTAACTTCTGCTGGGGAAACAGGTTGGAGCTGTTAAAATAATTGGCAGCAGTAGATTCCTGCAGATTTCTTTGGCTGCATTTTAAAATAGAAAGGTTTTCTTCTTCTCCCTCTCTCCCCTTGTTTTTTTGTCTTCTGATTTAGCCATAAAAATGCCACTTATTACATTAGCAGTTGCAGAAAGCAGGAGTTTTCCTCATTAGAGCGGCTTTGCTCACGGGCTCTGGTAATATCATTTGGTGTGAAGGACCTTGCCAAAAGGCTATAAAACCAGCTGAGGACTCACACGGCAGTGTCAGGAGGTTGCTTTCTTGGTTACTTTGGTAACACGCAAGCAAAGCTTCCCTTTGTTTTCAGGACAGGGAGATGGGTTTAGTTTCAGATCTACCTCCACTTTCTCTGTCTTGTGAAGGAGTTTGCAAGCAAGCAGCAGTGGGGGACACAGGAGGATAGGAAAAGGCCCACAGCACGTGTCAAGCCCATCTCTGCAGGCTGCGGCTTTCAGAGTATCTCAGCTGTGTGCATCCCCCCCTGCCTCCTCCTCAAGTCCATCAGGGGCCAGCGGCATGCAAGCCTGCACCTTTCCTGGTCCTCAGAGCACACATGTCACAGGCTGCAGACTCGGATGCTGCCCACACAAGACAGCAAGCAAGTGTCATCTCCGGGTTGGGACCAGACCCTTTCCGCGGTGGGCAGTCAGCAGGGTGTATTGCCTTCACAGCCCTTCAGCAGCATTGCTGGCAGCAGCAGCAAGCACTCCCTGCCTCCTTGCAGGTGTCATTAGCCAGGCAGCTCAAAAAAGAAAACTGTCTTCAGCTCACCAAATTGTACCTGCAGCCCTTTTACCCAGATTAGAGTCTCAGCAGAGACCTGATCTTCATGGGGTTTCCCCAGCAGTTCTATTGCTCTTTTTCTTTAATGCAAAAGATTTGAAAGGGTGCTTCAGTCCTTAACAAATTGGAAGCTGTGTTACTAGAGCAGATGAGGTCTTGTCCTGAGTTAATTGAGTCCTACCTATAATACCACCACCCAACCCTACAAAATAATTCCGGAAAAAAAAAAAAAAAAGAGAGAGTCTTGCCCAAGCGTACTACCAGCCTGCTAAAACTCCTCTTGGTAAGATAAACACGTCTTGCAAAGCTCAGGAAAAAACCACCACTTCTGGAAGATATCGTAACATTGCAACTCCTGCAAAGATGTGTCCTTAACAAAAGTGTCTGGTCAGATGCAGATTTAGACTCTCAGGGCCGCAGGGCATCGCTGGCAAAGCCAGAATTGCTGGCATTTCTGCCTTGCTTTTTACCTCCACTGAGTGCAACCTGGTCAGCCAAATGTATGCTGTATTGCAATTGAACAAACCTTCCTGTGAAATGGACCTAAACTTGACTCTGGGAGCTGAACATGTCTTGCTTTGGGGCCAGACTTGGGTGAAATTCCATGTTGCTTATTGAGTCCCCCTCCTCAGTGAGGCAACATGAGGCAAAGTCCAGGAGCTGCAGGTGGCCAGAGCTGCAAAGCCCAGAAATGCCTCTGCATTGTTCCTTGCTGTGAAATTCTAGGAAATCCCTCATTGGGAAGGAACAGGCCTGAGAGTCCTAATTTAAAGAGCAGCTAGATACTTGCTCATCATTAGAGATGGCACAGCTTGCTCAGTGGCTGTGTTTAGAGCTGGAGCACAAGCAGCAGGTGAAGGACAGACACTTGGCTGTACACCCACAAGAATCAACCCTCTCTCTCCCAGACGAGGCAAACTCATATCAAACGGTGCAAAGCTAACTGAAGCTTTCATTCTGATGCTGCATCCAGCATGGCCATTGTAAACCTCCATTTGTTACAGCCCCATCAGAAGCAGTCCTCACACCATCTCCATAAGATCAACCATCCGGTCAATCTTCTAAAAATCAAGGTCTCAGCACAAAGTCTCAGCAAAGGGGCCAGGAAGACTGGAGAGTCCTCTGCCCTTTCCTCCATCAGCTCCTCCTACCCTCCCCTGAACTTTGCTTCTCTTTGGCAAGAGATTTCAAAAGTCAGTTCTATGACTTTATGGACAGATCTGTATAAAAGTGACTCAGCCTGCACTCACTCACTGGCAGAGAAGTATCAGCTGCAAGCCACTTAAAAATGGTGAAACAGAAAAATAACAATTAAACAGAAAAAGAAAACATTCTGGGCCAAAACTTTTGGGTGTAAATTCTTCTATATGTGTCAGCAGTTTCTGCCATTTAATTTTAAAGATGGACCCAAAGAGTTTCTTTATGAGTCTCTTCTCCCTCAAAGCCCAAAGACTGACTCCAGGGAGGATTTCTGTCTATTTGTCCAGAACTTATTTCTACCTACTTTCACAGTAAAGCTCATGTTAAAACAAAAAGGGGATGGTGATGGTGGTGTGGTGAAGGTATAATCTGCTCATTAGATATTTCTTAACATCAAATTCACAGCTTCAAGCAGGTATCTTAATTCAGGATGATCCAGAATGGTTCATGTTCTAAATGCCTGGAGAATATTGTTCTGCTCATTGTCAAAAAATGCAGTCATTTTTGGTCACTTTAAGTTACAAGTCTCAGGAAAAAAAGAAAACTGGTAGTGATTTCAGATACTTTTTTCTCCTCCCAGAAATTAAAACCAGTGCCTGGACTGGTGCCTTTGAATTTATTTATCTTTTTAAAATTAAAACAGCCACTTAAAAAAAAAAGCAGCAGCTACTGGCTTTTACTTTAGCTAAAAGTTTCTGGCAAGTGTAATGCCAGTTTGGTTTTTTTTTTTTTTTTTTTGTATGAGAACTTAGGGGCAAGTTGGTGTGAGAAACTTTCCCAAAGAATCTGTGTAAACCACACCAAAACCCAACAAACTCAACCAGTCTGGAAAGGTCCGGGAGTGAGAGGAAGGCACATCTGCAGACAGGCTGGGTACATCAACAATTTTCAGCTGGCTGCTGGCAGCAGCAATGGCTTCTGCATCCCCTCAGATGACAGGCGGTTGGATTTGGGGGTGCTGGAGCCAGCAGGACACCTGGTCCGGGCAGCCTTTGACTTGTTCCTGGAGGATCTGAAGGGAGCCTGAGGAACTGAGGCACTCCTCGCTTGCGGGCAGTCTGGCCACCTGACTCCTGCGGGCTGCTGGGGAAATCCCAGGCAGCACCTCTGAGCACTGCAGGCAGGTGTCCAAACCTTTGGGCCAGAGGGCAAGTGAATCCTTGAAACTTTACTGCGGACACAGAAGAAATCCCCATGGAGGACAGGATTAGAATTTCACCATGGGTGAACGGGTCTCCAGAGGGAAGAGGACAAACCAGGACAGATCAGTACAAGCGTCTTCAGTGATATGAATTAGGAAGGAGTGGGCGCAGGGTTGGAGAGCACAACTTTCCCATTAAAAGGTGGCTTTTTGGTGGAGAGGATTCAGAAAAATGGTAATTCTTATGGAAGGTCTACTCACTGCATGCCTTTGGACAATGCACTGCCCTCTCCTCTGAGCTCCTGTATCCTTATCACAGGAACAGGGGTATTTCGTGCCAGCACTTGTTGAGTTATGGAAGAGCCTTCCTTCAGGTTTGGGCAGGGTGTCGAGTGCTTCCACCTGCCCCTGCAGGGAGTTTTGAATCCTAAATACCTCCAACATTAGCCTCATAGGCACCATCACATGCCTTTTCTCCCCTGCTCCAGGCTGGAGTGGGGAGCACAGTCCTACCTGTTCACACCAACACAAGCCCCAGTTCAACACCCTTCTCTTGGAAGCTGTGGTACCTCAATCTGAAGCCAAAACTCTTTCCTGGCTGCCATTTCTTTCTCCCTCCCCCTTCCTGGTTCAACTCGTTTCCTGTTCTCAGACATTTGCAGCGAATGTGTGTCTCTTCCTTTGTCCTATAAACTCTGTGTGACCATGGGAACGGTCCCTGACCCAGCTGGCAGCCCGCATGCTCTTCTCATTAAACTTTGGCTCTCGCCTCAACTGGATCTTTAGGCAACATCCAGGTGAGCACAGCTGGGAAAGCACTTTCATCCATCTTGAGGACGCATATGGCATCCCCTCCCAGCCTGCCTTTTGCCAGGGGAAGCTTCGCCCCAACCCTCTGCTAAAACACCATCCCTCTCCCCTCTCCACCGCCCCTCCTCAGATCAGTCCCATGTACACAAATGCCTCCCCAAATCCTTTTTTCAGGGCACACAACCAGAGCAAAGCCAGAGGAGATCTGCAAAGTGGCTGGTGCAGGGAAAGCCTATACCAAATGAGAGAAGACCAGAATTTACAAGAAATGGTATTTTGTGGAGCCTGAGCTTCTTATTGAACCTGTCAGAGCACCTGAAGTATTTTTGCCACTCAGAACCACTGGTGCACAGGGTCCTGGTTCCTGAATTTGTGAAGAAAACTTCAAAGTACTGTTATGAGGCTTGAAGGGCCACATGGATCCCACCTGTTTCTTAGCCCAGCCAGGTGATTCAGTGCTCCTCGGACATCTCCTGCACACCAGCTGGAAGCTCGTAGCTCAATCAGGTGAACAGCACTGACTGCAGTCAGCGCCCACCTCTTGTGCTCACACCTTCTTGGGGCACTGAGGAGGGGCTATGGTCACTGTGGGTTGCAATCCCCACCTGTGTCCCCTCAGCCTGCTCCAATGGCATAGCCTCCGTGCTGTCCCACCAGTGTAGGGATGGGGAGGGAGGCAGGACAGCTTGCAAGCCAGCCCCATGCCATAGTTATATCCGGTATTCGACAGAGGTGCAGGGCCACCTTCAACCCTTCCTGAAAGAGGGAAGCAAGCCAGGGAGCCCACCTGAGGGAACTTGCACCAGGTCACTTTGTGACCCAGTTCTGCATTCCCAAGGAACCATGGTCATCTGTGAATTTTCCCAAGCCCATTTGTCATCCAGACAACTGGAGTACCTGGCACAGAGGTGGCCCATCATGTCAAGAGGGCACATCACTTGGGAACCATTGCTTTCTGTCAAAAGCTTGCAAATCTTCCCTTAAACATCTGGGAGAAGAGGTGGGTTATCTGCCCGGCCCCCCCAGCCTACTCAGTGTGTAAAGTCCAGAGCTGCGGTGAGTCAACAGGGTGGAAGATGACACAGAGGGAATGGTTTTGACCAAGGAAATGCGTATCTCTTGCTGCTTTCAAAGGGCGCTGGCATTAGCCCACGAGGAGGATCTGAAACCTGAAAGGGGCTGTGAGGGCCATTTTTTTAACCACTGTATGAGAGTTACTGTAAAATAAAACTCTCATGGCTATCCCCGGGGAGGACTGAGCAGCAAGCTCCTGTATGCGTGCACACGTGTGGGCATGAACACAGCACACTGCAAAGTGTCGACTGCATTTTGAAAAACATGGTTTAAGGCCATTCTGGGGATTTCCCAGCTCTGACAAAGAATATAATTTCCCTCCGCAGGGTAGAAAAATTCAGCAAAAGGTTGCTCAGGACACTGAACAGAGCAGATACGACATGGAGGCAGGGTCTCCTGCCATCAGCAGCTGCGTTGAGTCCAGCTGCAGCAAGGTATTTAGGCACACGGAGAGCACTTAGGCTCCCGACTTCTATGGGTTTCACCTCTGTGGATCTGGTCCTGACAGATCTGGAGCCAAGCCTGTCTGCTTTATGTGCACTAACAGCCCCCAAATCTCATGCTGAAGGAAGGAGAGGTCATCTCTGTGGCTTAAGTTGGGAGGGCAAGAGCTTTCACTGACAGGGCAGATGGCAAGGCCAAGCTTGCCAGACATCTACCCATTCCTAACAGAAGAGAAAATATGCTTTTCAAATCAGCAATCTTCCAGATTTACAGTGAAAAAAAGCAGAAACAGAAAATATGCGGGGAAGGGGGGAGAGAGGGAAAGCGTGTCCTAACTCTGTGAAAGATAATTTCCCAGAAAACAAAAAAAAGAAAAAAAAAGAAAAGAAAGAATATCTCAAAACATGAAAAGTCCTTGGCACCAGTTCTTACAGTCCAGTTCATTGGGTGAGTTCTGAAAAGAATTTCACATGGTTTGCAGAGTGAGGAGATAATTGGAGAGGCTTTGAAGAGAAGGGTGAGTCCCGGTTTGTGCACTTTCCTGCAGTACCCTAGGACTGGGAGATCTCCGAGCAGCTCTCTGTCACCAGTGCCCTGTGCGACCTTAGGTAAGGAATGTAAATCACCTATGCCACAAGCTTCGTTGATGTAATAGGTGATAACAGGTTGAAAAAAATGTTTTGATTTATAAGCCAAGCTTAAAAATCTACATTAAAATTATGTAGACTGGGATTCATCTGAAATGTTTCCAGTAAAGCATCAACAACAAAAAGCAGTTTGTTTTATTGGGAGGTCAAATATAAATACTTCAACCAGTCCAAAATAAGCCTTTTTGTTTAATTTTCATGGTTTGGAAAAAGGTGGGGAGAAGAGAAAAGTATTATCTCTATTTAAGAAAAGTTAAATATAGATACATCTGTGTAACATTTCAAAACAAAAACAGGAATGATTTTTGAGGTGTCAGATCAATTTACTTTTTTCACCTAAGAAATTCAACATGAGCGATGTTAGTTTAAATTAATAAGCATTTTTTTAGGAAATTAATAAAAAAGTATATATACTGGGAAGAATTTGTCAGTGCAAAAAACCAACAGCACCTCCCAAACTTGCAGGAGTTTGGGGAAGGTAAAGTCAGACATATGAAATCCTCAGAAACTATGTGACAAGATGCCAGAGAAGTGTCTCAGAAAGACAAGGTTTGATTGTCAGGGGCCTGTTCTCATGGAAAATAAAAGGCTCCAGTTTCTGTACAATTACGTACAGACAAGACATGTGTTTTCACTGCATGGCACCAAGCCTGGAGTATATTTTTTGCTCCTGATTTACAAGGAAAACTTGGCACAAGGATGACCCACACAGCAAGAAGTGGGCAGATTTAATACAGATGCATGGAATAGCCTCTCAAATTCAAAAACCTTTAGGGTCAGGCATAGTTGGTTTTGCTCCAAGCTATCTACACGATACTCTCCATAAGGGCCTTCTGAGCTTGGGCTGGGGTTTTTACATGTTACCACCGTGGATTTATAAAGAAAAAACAACCTATCTTCATTCCTTTCCACCTATGCCTGGGATTTTGCAATAGCAGGGCTTTTGGACTATCACAGTCTGCAAGAGAAGGTGAGGTTGGGTTGGGAAAGGAGAGGATTCTCTGCCTCTGCCTGTGATTACAGTGGAGGTTTCTGCATTGGGTGCTTTTTCATATGTGTTGTCTCCTTCTCCTTCCTTCCAAGGCTGCAGGAGCAGAAGAGTGGAGGTGTTTATTCATCCCGGTCCTGCTTGGGACAGTGGGAATTCAGAGAGATGGGGAGTAATTCTGCTTCTTGGCAGCACCCACGTGCCTGTGCAGCCCCTACAGCCCTTTCAAGCAGTCACAAGGCTCAGAGGGTGTCCGAAATGGAGGGTCTGGACTTCTCTCTGCTGGTCCTCCCTCTCCTGCCTTCGATGCTGATTCCCTCAGGACCATTTTCCAGGTAAGTTAGCCAGACCACAGCCAGCCCATGACCAGCAGCACCTCAAGGCCCTGATGGCTCTTCTCCCTCGCAGACTGGCTTCTTCAAGACATGGTGCAGAGTGTCTGCACCACCAGCCTTCGTGTCTGTGGACCTCCGTTGGCAAGAAGCCCATTCACCATCTTTCATGAGCGGTAACATAACCAACACAGAGAATTAATGTTGCTCATTTAAAGAGGAGGTTGGCAGTTAGTACCAGGAACAGCTGTGCCCCTTTCAAGATTTAATCAAGGTCTACAAACAAGCCAGGGGAAGATACAACAGGCTTCGAGTAACAAGCTGACTAGTCTGACTCTGACATTTTCCTTCTGTATTCCCAAGGAAGACCCTCCTCTCAGGGAAAGCAGACAGCACAGTTATGCAGTGTTAGAGGTATCATTTTAAGCCATTAAATGGAAAAACCTCCCTTTTTGAGCAGGTCTCCAAGTCATCTTTCCTTGTGAATGTCACACAAAGCCATACCACAGAGAGACATGTCCTTTGAGAGTTAAAAACATCAATGTGTCTCACTGAGGGCAAAAATTCTAATTTAATTTGTGTTCCAAAATATCACTAATAGTAGCATGGCTCTGTCCTGGCATACGAAGTTTTCAAGGACAGCATGAAAAGTTTGCTTGTGTGTGTTCAGGGTGACCACGGGTGTGAAGTATCACACACATAAGCACATATCTATGTATGTATATATATACACACACATACATATATATATATATATATATACACACACACTGCAACTGTGATGGGCTGAAAAATCAGGCCCACAATATTTATAACTTTGGCTCATATCCCAAGCAAAGCAGCCCTATTGCAGAAGCTCTATTTGTGGCAATGGGATCTACACACTCCATTTTAGTTCTAATCCTAGGCAAGCTGGCAGACATAAGGTTTTATGGGAAGCAGAACAACTAATCCATGCTGAAGCGCAATGCAGAAAGTTTCCTAAGTATAGCGTCCCCTCAGAAATATGAGGGCTCAAATTAACCCCCTAAATCCTCTTTATCAAAGTCAGCCAAGCTTGGGGATGGTAAATTGATTACGTGGCCAACTCCGGCAGCCCAGGCTTTTAGAGCAGATGGAGTACTTATGGGAGAGGGCTCTGAGGCAAGTGTAGAAAAAGGATCAAATTAGCAAAACTACTGACATGGAAATCTCCCAGAGCTCAAAGTATGAGCACAGTTTTGCTGAATCCACAACATTCACACCAGAATTTGGGAATGCTTGGGTCTTGCTTGGAGATGCTGATTCAGCTGTGAAGAACAGAAAGGTGAGTCCCTGGCTGAAGCAGGCCCTTGGGTTTTCCCTAAACGTGAATAATTATGACCCTGAAATGTTGTTTGCTGCCCCTTGGCAATATTGCCCAGTGTGGGGTGTACTTTCCTATCCAAAACCATGACTGTGTCCAGTTCTGCTCTAGTTCCCGGGTTGCATTAAACAATCAAAGAGGGGTTTCATTCTGCTTTGTGAGTACTGGCTTGGGGCCAACTGTAGAGTGGAGGTCTGGTTACAAACTTTCTTACAACAAAAAATTGTGGCCAGGTCCAGGCTTTATGTTTGGACACATCTTCCCCAGTCAAGGAGAAATTTCCAATTGTTTGGATGCTGAGTCAGCAGAAATGTTGGGAATTAGCAAAGGTTATTTTGTTTTCCTTCCCCTTCAAACCTTGAAACTGGATCAAATTTTTTTTTGCAGCTTTGGCCAGTGGCTCCCGTGGCCTCCCAGCTGAGATCTCTAACAGGAGATTGCCAACTGTACTGGGAGTTTTCTGTGACCCTGACAATTGGCCCAGAAAGGAGCGAGCTGACACCTATCGTGCTCATTTCATGTGAGATCCTGGAGGGACTCACAAGCAAAGGTCCTTCTTACCAAAGTGCAACTCACAGAGTCAAAGCAGCAAAGAGGGGAGAGGAACGCAGTGAAAACATCTAATGTAGAAGAGTTCTTGGATAATATTTCTCTGCTGAACAATCAGTAGTTTGTGGGATTTTTTTTTTTCTTTAATGAGTAATTCTGGGAGAATAAATATTATCTACAGGAAAATTTTCTGATAATGAAAACCACAGATTTTGGCACACAAATTCAGCATCATGAACCCTAAAGTTCACCAGCTTCTCCCTTCCTAATGCCCGTGGAGTAAAGAAGAAAGGCTATAGAGCTGGCACTTGAAAATTCAGGTTTTTTCACTACTGATGGCTGCCACAGGAACCTCTGCTTCTGTAACACTGATCCAAAACTGAAGGTCTGACCCAGGGAATAACCATGTACCAAGAAATATGCCCACTTATCCTGTGACTCTTCTGACTTAAAGTCTCAGTGAAAACTCAGAGTAGTCCCAAACTCACCTATGTAAGACTGGTGTCACTTGAAAGCTAGGGAAAAAATACTTCAGATAAATTAAGGGTCTGATTCAGGGGCTACCGATAAAAAACCCCAAAACTAACAAAGTATAGTATGTAGAAAACTCTTCTTGCACCAATTTATCAATGATCCCAGACAAAAACCCTCATCTCCCTGACCCTGAGAGCTGAGCACCTAAATGTCTAGGAAGACTAGTAATTTCCTCTAAACTCAGATAACGAGATGAAAAAGGGGATAAAAACATAGGTCCCTTTTGAATTCTTTTTGTCCTGTTTTTTTCTTCTTTTTTCACGTGTGGGATATTTTAAGAGAAAGTGGTGTCTCAAGCATCCTGGGAACAGAGGAGAAGGTTGGGCAAAAAACATGGTGAAACACTTCCTGGGACTCTGGTGGGGTGGAAGTTCTGTGAATTGCAGCCCAAACAGTTTTCATGCACCCTCAGAAATCTATAAATGTTTTCAAAAAATATTTACGAGCAACATTTTCACTAACATTTGCCAAAGTCATTTGAAAAGGGGAGCGAATTTTCTGTCAGAGAAGCAATTCCTAGCAAGGGAGCCACAAGCCCCTTTGAGCTCCCTTGGGGGGGGGGGGGGGGGAAAGAAAGAAAAAGGAAAAGGAGGAGGAGGGGGAAAAGCATCTGTAAACCATAGTCTGCAATTTTGGCTTTGGAGCTCAAGATAATAAGACCACTGACTGACAAATTCCAAGAGTATTTTCCTATTTATATTAGCTTATATTTATTTGTTCAATATGTGAGGATGTGATTCCTTGCATTAATCATTAGTTTGGTAGAGCTTTTCCTGCTTCCTTGCCAAGATCAAAAAAGAAAAAAAAAAAGGATGCATACCAAAAAAAAAAAAAAAAGATATTTCCATGTAGATATAAGTAGTATTACATGGAATAAGCCCCCCTTGTAGGAAAGGGCAGGACAAATTGTCAGGACAGCCCTGCAGTCTAGGGTTTTATTTATATCATTGTTGCTGGGAGATTTGCAAAAAGGCGTGCAGATGCTCTCCTCGTGGAAACAAACAGGCCAAGTTTGAGCCAGATTTCAGAGAAGGTCTGGATAAACCTCTCTGAGCCATGTCACCCTTGAATTCAGTCCTCCATGTGGAATAATGCAAATTAGCACTTTGGTTTCTCTTCAAGGGTAGGGTGTTTGAGACTCCAGCCTTTCAAACTGCACTACAACAATAGCCATTATCATGACATATGCCCTGGCTCACCTGTCTTCCATACCTATAGCAGCTTCTCTGGAGGTGCCCACCAGCCTAATAAGGTGCTTAGTACCATAACAGGGTCCTAAGCTCTGGAGTATACTGGGCATATTCCAGTGTATGAGGACACTGATCCCATTCAGACCTCAAAGTCTCATTCTGGTATGGAAGTATAACTGAGATGTGTAACAGGAATCTGTCCTGATTTCCTGAAGAATTTTCCCTTTCTGTGTTTAGTGCTGGAATTTATAAGTACGTCCACTCAGTGCAAACATGAGCACTAGTAGGAGGAAGTGAGCAGTGGGGGACATGCCTTCCAAGAAGCTGTTAATGAAAAAGGGAGGGAGAAAGTGAAGGTTCTATACTGGTCTCAGTTTTCATACTGGCTGAATTATAGCAGAGCCTTCAAAGAAAAGGAGACTCTGTCTCACACCTAGAAAAAGTCACAGGCCAGGAGTAGAACCAGGCTTGGATTAAATAGTCAAGAGCAGCTATGTGAGCTAGTAACTTAAGGGTCAATGATAAGATAGGGTTCACCTGGGTTGTGTGAGCAGAGAAGATTCCTCTCCTGAACAACACATAAGGCAACTGCAGGGACAGAGAAAGGGAGAGCTACAGGTGTGACTTGGTTTGCTGAGTGGAGGAGCTTTTGAAAATGGTTCTTGGGGTTCTTACAATGCTGTATAGGCCTGTTAAAAGTTCCATCCTCAATTTTCCCAGGCACTGAACCATCTTCCTCTCCTCCATTCCTATGTATTTTATGACTTCAAACAGTCTTTTCTGCACCATAAACATTCATGAGTTGCCAGGGTTGGAAGGAGGGAAGGTAACGTTTTCTGTATTTCTTTCGTGCTGCTGGGTAAAGGTGGTTTAACAACTGATGATTTCTGGTATGCTTGCAGAGCAGGTGAAACTTTAGCACTAGCTAGGCAATGAAGTCTTCCCCTCTTAGCAGAGAGACACGTACCCTGGCAAGCATCGCTCAGGCAGTTAACCCACCAACTTAAAATTCATCCTGCACTTTGAAGTGAGTCATCCAAGTGGGGAATTGAAATCTCCAAGGTACACAGGCTTCTCCCTGCCCATGTGGGATAGCTCACCGCAACAGTTCTTCAGAAACAGAGCCAGTCCAGGGCTGTGTGACTCAAAACAATCAGGTTTCCATCTCCTGCCTTGGAAGAGACTACTCCACTTGTAGGAAAGTTTTCCTCAAGCTAATTTTTCCTTTGCTCAACCTCAATCCGCTGCTCTTAATTTTCTTGGGTTAGCCCCCCTCCACCCTGGACCTCCCTGAATGACTGATCTTTCTTCTTGGCTGATCTTCAGATATTTGCACATCGTTATTTTTCTCTCCTGCTAAGTGGTCTTGTAGCCCATAGTAATGCTTTTGTGTCATAATGTTTTGGGTCTTGTGTTTATCTGGAGTCATTTTCTTGTCTTCTTTTTAAGAAAAAAATGTCAAAAAATGTAAATGGAAAGCAAAATCAACCAAATTCACTCACGAGTCAGGATGCCATCTGACAAAGTGTCTTCCAGAGTGCTTTTATTTATAGCTGACTTTCAAAACTTTGCAAATGAAGCAGCATAATGGAAATGTTGGCACCACCTTATCTTTTTTCTCCACTAACATAGAGACTTATGAACACACCAGGGATTCATGGGTGTGATACTTTGACCCTGTGGAAGCCCTGTTGGGAATAAACAAACATCCCTTTGTCTTAACTTTCTTTCTTAGAACTTCCTTGGGCTTATTAGTAATCATCCTCACCATTATCTTATATATCTAGAATGTCAGGCATCCCAAAGGATACCCATGTCCTGGACACAGTATCCATCTGTTTTTATACTAGGAGTGGCAAATGCTATAGCAGAGGAGCCCCATATCCCATTTAACAAATATCAGCTCCTTGAACAGGAAGATGCATTAACAAGAAGATGTAAAAAATCATGACAAGGCCAATGAAGGAATCTCCAGGGAAATATTTTGGAACTGGTTAAACATGTATGTCTAGACAGGGGAATCACCTTCTGATAGTGACTTCTCTCCACTCCTTGCAAACAAGCTTGGATAACTAGCTTAGCCTGCAGTATCTCCCTTGTAGACATCTAAACTTAGGGTAGGAGGAAACACTGAAGTGTGAGAGTTATATTTTAACTGTCCTCTGTAAAATGGGAAATTAACAGCAATGCGTACTAAGATGAGAAATACCTTACAAACATTCTGAAATGCTCAGATACTTCAGACACTGAGGCCACAGATGTAGGCCTGCATTAGATGGATTGGACTGTAGTTCATTTCCTCTTCCTCTTTATGGGGATTTTGACTGAAGTCATTCATACCCAAAAGGTAGGATGTCATGATGGAAGCACTCCATTCCTTCCTCTGGAGTGGATCATGATGGCTGTTTCACCATGAACACTGAGGGTATGTGGAAGCTCTGAAGCACAGTGCTGCAAGTACAGGTCCATGATTTCCAGCCCTGGTTCTGTGGATTACTCCTAAGAGGGGCATGAATGAGGACTGTAATAAAATAGTTCATCTCTGCCATAAGACAGCCTTCTCATGTGACGTTTCTAACAGTCATTGCCTTCGTTGGAAAGCCCGTAAAATAATCCACAAACTGAAATGGACATCACTACTGTAGGAGGGGTGGTGAGGTGGCAGTGACATGGAAATTGAGAGTTAATCATGCTGACAACTTAGAAACTTAATTTTCAGGAAGAAAGTTTATCTCCATTTCTCCCCATTGGCTGCAGTGGCCATACTCGTAGCGTAAGGCTCCAGGTCCCAATTGCTTAGACATTATTGCTTGCTGACTTTTTTTCCTGCAACATATTGCATTCTTTCTAAACATCTGTTTGCACAGAGAGATGTGTTGAAAAGACTGTGGTTATTCATTTACTCACATTTTGACATGGCATTGCTGAGTGATTATATTAGCAAGGCTGATGAGTTTTCTTTAGAAAGGGAAGCCCCGTGGAACAACATGAAACAGGCATTGTTGCAATTTTGCTGGAAAGAAAGAGGGGAAAAATTAAACTCAAAAAAAGCCCTAGCTCATGGCATGTCTCCACCCAGCAACAGAAAGGCAAGCCAGAGATCTCTGAACAAATCCTAATTAAGGCAGTAAGTTCACAGAGCAACAGGCAGTACCAAGGGGACAGGCTGCCTGGCCTAAGGGTAGCGTGGCTGGATTTGTGTGCCCGATGGTGTAAAATCCCATTGTTCCTTCAGAACAGAAGTGGCTTGGGCACAGCACTGCATGATCGCAGCGGGACTTCTTCTGCACTCACATCAGAGGGAGGGAGAGGCTGTGAGTCACGCAGTGACCTGGGCTTCAGGAAACCTGTGTTCTGCTCCAGGTCTGCTAACTGATTTGCTGTATATTTGCAAAAAAACCCCCAGCTGTGTACAGTTCCAGTTTGTGTTCCATACTTCAGTCTCCTCTGCGGTATAGAAGCAAGGAGGGTGATTTGAGGCAAACCCCTGAAGATCTTGTACTGTGAGGATCTCCCAGCCACAAGCAATGTGAATGACTGCCATTAACAGCTTGTTTGATTGTATAATTGGCTATTGTTTGGGGTCTGCAGCCTTTCCATGGCCTTCAAGCTCTGTATCTCTAGGAAGCAGCTTTCAGAGCATTTTCCTACCATTACAGCGAAGGTCCAGCAGAAACCCTTCTTAAGCTACGGCTCCTCTTTCTTATTCTTTTTCTTTTTTTTTTTTTAGGTCGAAAAGTAAAACAGATTTAGAAAAGCTTTGTTTCTGCTGCTTTCAGTGTGAATTTATTGCTTATGAAAGGTTCTAGGCTGATAGCTCCAACAGCTTTGTTTCATTTTCAGAAGAGCAACTGCAGAGGGGAACGTTGGCCGATCCCTGGGGCTGGACTCCAGCACTCGTGCAGAGAGTCAGCAGGTGCCCATCCTCACCACAAACTCAGCTCTCCTTCTGAGCTGGCAAGCTGGCTGGGACAGTCACGTCAATGCTACGTGCCGTGGCACAAACAGGATCATCTCTCCTGCAGTCGTCACCAGGAGGGTTGGAGGCAGGGGGGCTGCTTTATGTGGGCTGAAATCTACTTTAAATCCAGTTCCTGAAGGGCAGATGGCCCTCCATGGCCAAAATCTGAGACTCTGTGAAGCCAAGACTGTCTTGGAAGCTTGTCCCCAGTTCAACTGTAAGTCCCCAAATTCTTTTCTGTTCTCTCCTTCAGAAGGAGAGGTAAATACGCTCTATGAGAGCATTTCAGGCTAAAAACTGCCACTTATATAGTGCCAGAAGTCACACTAGATAATCTGCTGGCTTTCAGAGGAGTGAACAACTTCTTCGCCACAGCACCCCACTGACAATCTCAGTAGACATTAATGGTGCAGACAGATATGCCCTCTGCCAACAGCTGTGCTGATGGGAGAAATCACTTCCCTTTGTACTTGTTGCACCTCTCCTGCCAACAACTTCTTCCATTGCATGCTGCCTTACCCGTTTCAGCCACAATGAGCTGGATTAGTTAACTGGTTAAATAATGACATCTTTGCAAACTTGGGCCAATCAGATTGGAAACAAGTTGGGGAACTTTTGCACAAGAAGTTCTACTGTTGGGTGGCTCAAAATAGAAAGCATGTGTCCACAACCTGGACGCAGTTTCTCCTCCAAGGGGCTCATGCTTAAATAGTACAGTGGACGCAGGTCCCTGGGAAGTGCATCAGAGAGAGTTGCTCTGCTGCTAATTGTTTTGTTTCTTCCTGTGGTTAAAATCAGAAGATTTCACTGGACCGTAAATCTCACCCCTTCTCCCTTTTGGAGACAAACTGAATAGAAAGTTTCCCCATGGAATGACAACCTTTAGGAGGTGGCTTCATAGCAATCCTGGATTTTTTTTTCTTTTTCTTTTTTTTTTTTTTTTTTAATTCCCAGCAACAGAAGACCCTTCAGGAGCAAGGATCATCCGAGATCAGAGATCTGCAGCAGAACTTGTGTGTTGAATTGCTTTCTTTCTCATGGAGTACCCCATTTATGGAAGACACACTGAGCAGGAGGGATTCTGCGTGCACACGAGAGTGCCCCATGCAGCCCCATACTTCATGCAGCTGTGACAGCAGGGAAACATGTGTAAGGCAGTGGATACTGCTCATGGCAAAAAACCTACCAGTCTGTATTTGATGCAATGGTCTGTCCTGTTGCTTTAGTCTGTGAGTCAGGCAGACCTGTGACTGGGACACTGGATACAGAGAGTCCCAGACTGGGAGAGAAGCCGTGAAACTGAGGGTGTGCTAGCCAGCAGAACCCTGGCTCAGGGGATCTATTAAAAGCAATTTCCTTCCCTCCTTTCTTAGGACCCCAATTCTTCCTCCATCACATGCCTTGACAAAATGTTGTTTCATGTGTCAAAGTGGAGCAATTATTCTACACATATATTCATCTTCAAGGACAGCTTGAGTCACTTGAGGTTTCCTCAAGGCACTGAGGTAGCAGCTAATATCTCACAGAAGAGCTCCAGCTTGCAAACACAGTGCTGGGCAAGTCAATGTACTCACGCCTCTTGGAAGCATGTCAGGAGCTCACTGCTTTGTGAGGCTTGGCTAAGGCTCCCAAGCTCTCTCCCAGGGAATTCATCAGTACAGATAGGATCTCTCTCCTTTTTGTGTGCAAGTTTATATTTTGCTTTGGCCCCAGCATCCATACTGATATCATATTTGATTTTTCACAAATCAACCCCCCGTAGGAGAATAGATGAATCAGAAGGAAGCTAATCGCATCATTTACCTCCCTTTCCTCCTCAGCTGTCAATCACCTCTCTGCTTTTGTGACCCAGAGTTCAGTTGTCTCAAGGTTTATTTTCATTTTAATTTTTGTGCTAATTAAATTTGGATTCCAGGCTTAACAAAAGCAAAAATGGTACTGCTGAGGCTGGGAATCAGGAGTTACATTGCTGTTACCCGAGTCCACCCAGGGGGCAAATGATACCAACTTTGCTAGAAGCTCAACAGGCCAAAAAACAAAAAAAGGGAGAGAAGACACAAGATCCCTCCCAACTTGCAGTTTGTCTAACTTGTTTGTGTCATTTTTGTTTGGGGGGGGTGGGGGGTGTGGTCTCTGTGTGCTCTGCCACTCTCCTAGGTTTATTTAAATCAGCGTATGTTTTCCCACATCTGTGTGTATCTTACCGTATACGTGCCAGCATAGCAGGAGAAAAGCCATATGTTCACATCATTGGTCTACTGTTTCTTTACGTGCCTGCGAATGTAATACTGGATGTGTGAGGCACAGAAAAGAAATGGGGGAGTAAAACCAAACTACTCTTTTCTGGTATACTATGGAAGTAGTTAAAAGTGCTGAATAAGGTTTGGACCCAGTGTGATTGTGATACGTGTTCTACATGCACAGGATAAAGATTAACTCCAAATGACCTCCCTGCAAAAATGCCTGCTCAACTTTTTTTTAGATTGTCATTATAGATTTACGGGTGGTCTTCCATTGTGTTAGATGCTGCACGAGTCATAGTAAAAGGGCAACTGCTGCACAAGAATTAGCATCCAGACTAAAGAGAGAGAGAAAAGAGAGAAGGCTATAGGAGCTGAGAAATCATCAGAAAGTTGGTGGCTGAACAAAAGCTCCTGGCTACGTATTCTCGTTTCTTATCACACAACCTTCTTTCTGAGCATGCAAAACATGCACATGTCTTTCCACGTGCACATGTAGGTCACAGCGAGGCAAGACACCCTCCTCCAGACCTTGCTGTGCTACCTGGAAGATGTCTGGCCCCTGGTCGCTACCAACCAAGAGGATCATGTGAGCACCCCCTAATCTGCCCCAGTGCAGAGTCAGCCAGCACCACTCAAGCAGCTGATCCAGGTGGTATGAGCTAATCCAGCTGACTTTTGCTTGAAGCAGAGCTGCCTGCCAGCAGAGCTGCGGGAGAGGTAATCTTTGGCTGGACGGCTGCGCCAAGCATCTGTGAGCTGTAATGGCTTCAACCGACACAGCCACTTGCCGGCTGAACATCTGTTCGCAGCTATTTATAAAGGATAATTGGTACATCGGCATGGTCATGTGCCTGGCTGTGCATGACACAGGGCTCCGCTTGTGACACTGCTCCCTGAAACCAAGGTTGTCTTTCCTCTCCTTTCCTTTCCTCTCCCCAACCTTCACAGTCAACTTTGCTGCAGGAAAATCACCAGCTGGGCTCAAGATGGAGTGGGATGGAGTGGAGAGGGGAGCAAGGGGAGAGGATTGCACTGGGGCATTTCTCTCCTTGTTCTCTCTTTCTCTCTGTGGTTCACATGTATGCACGTAGTCTTGCATGCCACCAGCTGAAGTGAGGCCATGAGCAGGGAAAGCCTCAGAAGGAGCTGATCATTGGAACATGGTTCCAAGGGAAGCTTCAGGTTCAGGTGCAGGCTGCTCCTCTTAGGTAATTGTTCAAGCCCCAGCCAAGTCCCTATCTGCAGGGAGCTGCACTTCCAGTCCATAACACCTTGGCATTATTCTGCTCTCGTGAGTCAAACCGTTGAGCAAGTCAAAAGTGCAGAAACATGGAACGAATTATCTTTATAGATCAGCTTGTTCAATACCTCCAGCTTCCCTGACTTTTCCTTGCGGGATGTTTCCCTTTCAAAATGATGAAGATTATTAGGCCTGTGGGCAAGCCATGATAGCTCTCTTTAGACAGGGCTGGGACTGATGGATACCTTTTCTATGTCTTCCCTCTCCTCCACATTAGTAATGGTATCCCATCATTTCCTTCCCCAGATCTTTTTTCCAATCTTTGCTTGATCTCAGAGAAACATCTTTGCACTAGAAAAAAGGCAAGCCCTTTCTGAGAAGGCGGCATCTAAAGAATAACAATAACAAAACATTATCTGCACTGACTAGTCCTTCTAGGCACAATAGTGACCAACGTTGGGGTCCAAACCCTTCAGGAAGGAGTTAATTAGCACAGTGTCTTCGGTCCTTGGAATACTTTGGAAGAAAATGACCGTTCATGCAAGAAGGAGACCAGATTGGGGCTGGTTGTTGGATGGTAACAACACATGGCTCACATAGTGTTAAGCTT